>NW_003852429.1:16217292-16228968 GCF_000181295.1 Otolemur garnettii
AATCAGTTCAATGTAAGCATTCCACATTGTATATCAAATCAGTACATCGTACCCCATAAATGCATCAATGCACACAGTTATGATTTAATAAAGGGAAAATAAAAATAAAATAAAATGTTTAAGAGGAGGCTGGGTGCAGTGGTTCATGCCTATAATCCCAGCACTCTATGAGGCCGAGGTGGGTGGATTATCTCAGCTCAGGAGTTCCAGACCTGAGCAAGAGTGAGACCCCATCTCTAAAAAACCATAGTCCAAAATACTCAGGAGGCTGAGGCAAGAGTACTGCTTGAGCCCAAGAGTTTGAGATTGCTGTGGCTATAAAGCCATACAACAGCACTCTACCAAGGGCAACAAAGTGAGGCACTATCTCAAAAAATAAATAAATTAAAATAGTGCTTAAGTGGAAAAGGGGAAAGAAATGCAAAAGAAATGTTGGAATCTTTCTTCCAATATTTTGTTTATCTTTGATTTGCTTTGTTTTGTTTTTATACACCACATTTCATAAAGCACATTATTTGAACAAGTTCTCAGAAAGATGTGAATTGTATGAGCCTGGTTTACTCTTTATAATATGATCTGCACACTGGGAATACCACTGAAATCCCAAATAGCCATACAAAAGAATGTTCTCCATAAACCACATAATGAAATAAGTATTACATAATAATTATAATTTTAGAAATATATAAAATGTAAATAAATATTGTTATATATTAAGAATGAAAATACATTTATTTCTGTTTAGATTTATGGAAACTTTATTACTTGGTGAAATATTCTATTATTCTTAGACACACATAAGTTTTTTTAAATTTTTATCTCATTGAGAAATATTTTAAATAATTGGACTTCTATGTACATAATTAACATAAGCAACATAAAATAGTCTCTTTTGAAAATATCTTACATATCCCTGAGGTAAACATGGTCCAAAATCCACATTCTCACAGGTACTGAAATTGAAAGAAATCCTACTCCATTTATACTGTATGAGTATAAGGTATACCTATCTTACTGATAAAAAATCAAAACTGTGAGAGATCAATCCTTTATGAAAAATCTCAGAGAAGTAATGTGTCTGTTACAAAAATTCAGTATGTCTTTAATAAATTCCTTAAGTGGGGACTGTTATTATGAAACAGAACTATAATTGCTTTCAAAATCCAGTATGTAGATAAAAGGGAATTACATGTAAAGATTAAAGGTACAAATACCAACAAATAATAGTATTTGTGGTAAAGCCATTTTAGGATGATTGTTTGATTTATTTTAGTTTCTCATATTGTACTGGACATGTCCCTTGACAAAGTCTCTGAAAGCAGTTTCATATTTAAATGAGTCTGGGGATTCACATAGTACATTATATACAAAAGGCCCTGAGTAGAACTGCCATATAACTATAACATCAACTTCAAATGTACAAATGCAGATTATGTAACCAAAATGTGTGTACTCTACTCTGAAATTAAAGATAACATAACATAAATATAACTAGCATTCTTTGAAAGCTAATATATGATTCTTAGACATGCTTGAAGAAAAATTTCCTTTACCTTTCAACAGCTCTTAACTTTCTATATAATTAGTGATTCCCCAGCACACTCCTTGGAAAAACTTGGTGCTTTAATCTGATCTTGGCAAATCTCTGGGGAGATAACATCTATCAGTGTGATATTTACTTCTGCTTTCTTATTTAACTAAAACTATGACATCCTCCACCCCAATCAATTTTGGGGTGTAAATAAAAGCATAATCCAGATGTTTCCCTAGCTAAAGAAGCTCTCAGGCTCCATGGGTCACAGGCATGTTATCCAGGTTAGTGATACCTGCCTGGGTATTAGAGACCTATTTCATATTTAACGAGCAACATCCATCAGCCCATCGGCAAAGACTGATGGCTGGCTGTTATTTTTTTACCTACAAAGCATATTTTATTTATCTAGGAATCAATAAAATCAATGGCACTTACAGTGTTCCAGAAACTATTCTAAGTACTTTATCAATCTGAATTTGTTTAATCTCTATAACAACAGCAAAAAGGTAGGTGCTGTTGTTATCCTGTTATTACAGAAGAAACTGAGTGTTAGAAAATTAAGTGAGTGGTTTGACGTGTACCCGGCTTATAAATTGCAGAGCTGAAGTCTGACGTTAGAAATTCTGACTACGTACTTCCCGTCCCCCTTAGAGAATCCCCCGTGTGATCTGCTGCTCCACCCAAGTGGGTTCATGACAGGAGCCCTCAAACCTCACTTTACTAATGGTCAAGTCTTCCTCTCAGTACCCACACCATGGCTGTGACCTGAGGACAGGCAGGTGCTCAGCCCCACCCAGGACCTACAGAGTCCGGCTGGGGTTTTGAGGAGATCCTCAAGTGGTTCACCTGGCAGAGGGGAGTGAAATCCCCCTGGGGAATGAACCCAACCACTCCAATTCCTTTGCTCATCTTTGCTTTCCCCTCAGGAACAACTTCTCCTGTACAGGTGGATGACCTCCTTGCCACCTTTCCTAGGATTGAGGCTAGATTAACCAAAAACCAGTAGAAGAAAGAAGGGCCAGTAGAACTGAAGCCACCTGCAAATGGAATCAAGTCAAAAAAGAAACTGAGAGTAAAACTTAAGAGCATTTCAAGGATGTTTAGAGGGAAACTAAATATTCACTAATGATCAAAAATCCTATTTACTAAAATAGGCATTGCCCATTGCATCAACTATGATACTACTGGTCGTAAAGTGTTATAAAAGTGTATTTCATTGAGTTACTTTGCACTCATGTACTGAAGCACAAAAAGTACTTGGTTTTCACTTTCTCAATTAAATATATTGTGAATTAGCAAATAATGGGCATTAATAACTTACTTTTTTTGTAACTTACTTTTATTCAGTTTCTACAGAAGCATCTTTTGTTAAGTGTTCTAAAAATAGTTGATTAGGATAATTAGAATAACAATGTCTTCTTATCTAATGTTTATGACTAGAAATAAGGACAGTCTTTCAAGTATCAAGCTGTAAATAGCCACAAATCAAATACGGATTTTAGGAAAATCTTAAAAGTCAGTAACTAAACAGAGAAAGTCTTATGACACAACCAGAAGAAAACTGGTAATAATAAGCATGAATTTAAACTGAAAAGCTAAGTCATTATGCCAAGGTACCTTCTTATTATTTTTTTTTTTTTTTTGCAGAGTGCTAATAAGAATTTAAAAATTCATCATTATGTAGGTCATTCGTAAAATATACTTTAATGAAGTTTTAAGAAACAAAATGCCTTATCTTTGGATTCAATCTTATTAAAAGAATATTCAACAATAACTATCACTGAATTCAATATTCAGTGGTTCTCACTACAGACTAGATCTTCACAGTTAATCTCTTTATTCCTCACAAACCATTAAAATATCTTCATTCCTTTAATAAAGTTAATCATAATACAGTAATTATATGAATCATGCTTTGATTTGAAGAAATCCAACAACCACTGATAGTTTGACAATGGAATGAATACACTTTCAAATGAAGAGAAGGATTTGTTTAAATTCCTTCTCCCGAATTCAAACAAGATTTTGACATTGTGATCCAGCATGACTTTATCTAAAAACCACACAGAAAAAGACCATAGCTAAAAATGTCTCATTTCCTCCAGATCATAGCCTGAGGATAGGTGTTTCTGAAAGTACACGAAATTTGCATACTATTAGCTGTGGGGTTTTTTTGCTATATTTTAATTTCCCAAACATATGAAATGGAGATTCTCTCAACACAGCACATCAATTCAAACTCAGCAGTTATTGTATAGGGGGAAAAACCCTACCATACACATAGCTTAATCATCGGTTCAAAATATCCAGGAAGATAATGAGTCCATTCATGTAAAAGGCACAATCCAGAATTTTTTTTTTACTTCTGCATTTTGGTTGACAGCACTCATTTCTTTTATTGCTTTGGCCTGACTCAAGTCCAGCTGAAAGATTACTGACTCCAGTCTGTCCTTTAAATGCCAAGGTGATCCCATAGGTGCGTGTGCTTAGAATTACATTTCTTGAAGTAGTAAGGACGTGTTTGCAACAATCCATTTCGACTTCCTGACACAACGAGGATGTCTAGTCTGTACTCTGGAATAGAGCTGCTGGTGACAAGGAAGAGGCAGAGGTTGAGGTGGGCAAGTCTGTGGGACGCCTTAGCCTTAGTCTACTTGTCCAACACACCAATTTAATTTGCTCCTTCTCCACAAAGAACCATGCCAGTTCCTCAGTGGAGAAATACAGAATGTAAAACACTATCTCCACGCTGCCTTTCCATTTGCAGCACAACGCATTCTACCGCTCTTCACTTACTCGATCGTGAAACCATAATCGTGTAAGAAGAGATAATGCAATTAAGAATGATCTTTCAATGTTGGGATTCTTTAACCCCGGTGCTTTTTAAGAGAGAATTTCAAAATGCTGCTATACACCTCTCTCCTCTCTCTCTCTCCATCGCTTCTACTCCCCCAGAAAGTTATAATTTGCTTACTGACAGTCACAGGTAGAAAAATCTCAACTATCAGCTGTATTAATTTTTTACTGGCTTTAGAACACTACTCAAAAGAAAGCAACAGAGAAAGTATTCTGTAGAACAGTTTCCTATGAAGGCCTAGATTTAAACATGGAAGACAATGGTGGAGTTGAATATAATCCATATATGCTAGAAAACCAGTACTGACAAGTGCAGCCCTGAGATATACAAATGTATCTTCTTTGAGGCCAGAGTCTCTGCGTCTTACCCTACCCCTTCTGGCATCAATGCTCACCAAACATTCCTGGTCTGTTGAACACAGGAGTGGTGATATAACTTGCTTCAGTCGTGAAAGGTGAAACGTAACTGCAAATGTCATGTATCACTTCTGAGCTAGACTTCTCAGAGTCAGAGTACATTTCTGCCTCTTTCCCTTCTGCTGTGGAACCAACAATGTTCTAGAAAGAAATTGCTTTGTCAGAATGAAGGCTAAAATGAAAATGTGTAAAACGGAGGCACTGCCCATCTTCAAAAGGCATAGAATGTTATCAAGAAAGAAACCTTTTGCAAGAGTTGTTGTAAGTTCCTGAGATTTGAGAAATGTTTGTTAATTCAGCATAACCTGATCTATCTTGATTGACATACCCTCCTGCTCCCAAGCCTGCCTCAATACACCCACTCCTGCATCAGGAATATTCTTCCACTCTCCCTAACAAAACCATAGGTGTAAATAAGAATTTGAAAACATTTTACATAAAAGTAAATGGATAATGAAGATGGACATCCAGAATTTGTGTTTTAATGAGAATAAAGGACTGAAGATAGAAGATGGAACTTCTAGGACAGCTAGAATTCTAGAATTGGTGGGAGGACACAAATCTTCAGAACAGCTGAGGAAAAGGAGTTTTCAGACCTCTGTTCATAAAGGCAGTTGCCCTGAGGTCCCTTCATGTTTATTTCAAATCCCACTGCTGAAAACTTTAATCTGAATTTAGCGATATGGGCAGAATTCCAGACAAATGAGATTTAGATGGATGACTAAATAGGCCTATGTGATTACTGCATTGGTCTAAATAAGTCAATCTAATTATGAGAGTTACAAGTCACCACTTAGAAACTACAGGGTCTAAAGATTTGTTAATTTACATAAAAATACATGCTTGGGAAACAGACGGCATTCTTCTAAAGCAATTGAGTGATGATTTTTATTCCATAATTACAACAAATTTCTTAAATTAAAAATATTACAGCAAACTTTAGAATTTATTTTACATACAAATAATTTCAGAAGGAATGAGAAAACCTGAAATGTTCATTTAATTCCATTATTTAAAATTCCACGTTCCTTAGGCAGAATAATGCTTAAGAAAATTTTATTTACCCATGTTCCTGCTATGAAGCTTATTTGCATCTAATAATGCTGATGGTTTCCTACATTTATAGTTAAATATTTATCAAATATTTCTTGATTTATTGACTACACAAAGCAATAACAAGCACACATTGTACCTGAGATGATTAGAAAATATGCGTGATTATCTCCGGTTATCTAAAGAACGATGTAATTGATGGACCTTCAAAAGCAATCTATGTACAAACCGTCTGTGTGGACGGTCTCTCCTCCTGGCACTCCTGTCCTTAATCCAGGCCCTCCCCGTGAATGTAGTCAGAACCTGTGAGTCGCCTCCAACAAACAGAATATAACAAGGGGAGGCCTGTCACTTCCATGATCACATTACATAAGACTATAATCTGTGTCTGACTTCGAAACTTGCCCTTTTGCTGGCTTTAAGGAAGGAAGCTGCCAGATCATAAGCTACTTAAAGAAGGCCACACGTAAAGAAGGAAGGGCAGCACGCGGGCAGCACGCAGCCAGCAGACAGCAAAGAGCTGAGACCCTCAGTCCAACAGCCTGCAGAGAACAGGATGCCGCCAGCAACCCTGTGGGCTCAGAGCCCCTCCTTCCCTAGCAGGGTCTCAGATGAGACCCCACCCCGGCCCACACCTTGATTTCTGCCCTGCCAAGGACAACAGCTAAGCTGTGCCCAGATTTCTGGCCACAGAAAGTGTGATATAATAAACATGCATTGTCGTGAGCCTCCGAGCTGCAGTCATTGGTCACACAGCAATAGATACTCAAGAGGATGAAACTCTCTATGTCTTGTGTAAAGAAGGAAAAATGGAAAAATAAACTAAGGCTGCTTCACTGTGATCTAAATCAAGAGAAGGAATCACACGTAATATTATTTCATTCTTGAAATTACCTGTGAAAAATGGCAATTGCTGTATTAAATAAAAAGCCTACTAAGTCACTCAGAAAATGGATTTAGTGCTTTCCTTACAGACAACTGACTGTCTCTTTGGATTGTTAGATAATGTCTCTTGCTTCTGATTATAAAATAACTGAATTTTCTTTAGAATTTCTCTATGAATATTAACTTTTACTTCTTCCTCAAATATTGAATGTACAAATTTGCACAAATACTCTTTAGAATATGTGAAATATGGGTGATCAAAATATATGGATGCACACATAACCACTGTCTCCTAAAGAACAGTAAAAACGCTGGCTAACTCAGAATGTTTGTACCATATGCAGAATAAATTGTTCAATTTCAAGAGAAGATAGTATCCTTCATATTAAAAAAAAATAACAAAATATGACGATTTCAACTAATGTTCCAGGTAATGCAACTTTAAAATGACTTTTCCCTCAAAACTTTTGGCAGATATATGTTTAATGCTTTCATTATTTGGATAGTTAATTCCCACTCCACTTGCCCCTTGGACATTTAGTCCATATTAGTATAATCCAAAAGAAGAAACAGAAATGTTTTCTACCCTAAATTCCCTGAACATTGTGCTGTGCCTCCCAAAGCAGTTCACATTCAGCCTCGAACTGTACCTTTTCAGCAATACTGTACACAACCTGTCCAGGGGTTATATCTTATTAACACCATATTTTTAATAACTTCTCAAATGCTGAGTTGTACAAGAATTTACCCTGTGATACTCACTGCTAAGTGATTTTAGTGAACTGGCATAGGCAAATACCATGATAATAGCTTCAAGAATCTATTTACCAGTATTCTAACCTAAAAGGAAAAGAACTCAAATATAATAGGTTTCCCTTATTTCAAAGTTCATTTGTTTTACTCAGTGGGACCTGTCATGCACCAAACCACTACTGAACAACTGCCCCAATTACTTACTGCTGTATAACAAACAGCCTCAAAATATAGTTTAAAACAACCATTTTGTGACATTCAAGGATTTTGTTGATTAAGAATTCAGACTTTGCATAATGGGGGAAGCTTTTCCCTCCTCTAGAACATATGGGGTTTTGTGAAGATTTGAAGGGCTCGGGAGATTTACGTGGCTGGTGGGGGACTCACCTGGAGGCTTGGCTCACTTGTCTGGAGCCGAGCCTGGGCAGAGGAAAAGCCAGGCTCAATGGAGCAGGTCTACGAGAAAGCTGGCCAGGCCTCCCTGTGTGTCTTGGCCTTCCCCACAGTATGGCAGTTGTGAGTTAACTGAACATCTTACATAACAGCTCGACGCTTTAAGAATATCCCAGCAAACAGCATGAAAACTGCATGGCCTTTTATCACCCACCTTGCAAGGTATAGAACATGACTTCTGCCCTCTTCACCTGGAGGACTGTCAGAGAATCTGCTGTTCTGTTTTACAACTACCCAAAACATCCTCTTTTTTTTTTCTTTCTTTCCTTCTTTTCACGTGACTAGACAAAAATAACTAAGACTCAACTCCTCAGTGTAAGAATATTCTCAGAATCTAACAGGATAAATACATGACTGGTCTGTACACGTGTGAGACTTTTACATGTCAGTCATGTACATGGGTGACTAGAAATTTGTCTTCAAGCTCATATTTTCTAGTAATTTCTTGTGTTCTTCCTCTTCGTTAATCTGTTACCTTTGAATATTGGGATTGCACTTTTACCACAGCAATGTGATAAAAAAAAAAACACATATAAAATGGCTATTAAAAGCCTTGGTCAACAACCTTGTGCCTTAGGCCGACACTTCCTTACCTGCAAAATGGGGACAATTATGAGACCTACTTCCTAGAATGAAACAAACTGGCCTGGCATCACCACCACGGGCAGATTATTAATTACCATTATCTTACTGGAGAAGAAAACTGGGGTCTAGCTTCGGACATAACTTGGCTACCATCTATGAGTCAAATTAAAATGAAAAGGTAAAGTTTAATTAAATCACTTATACCGTATTTGCAAAGATAGAGAAATAGTTTATACGAATTATTTTCCCTACATCAGGGTTGCTGATGACAACCAGCCAGGCAGAATACTTCTTTGTATTTGTTTCTATTATGACTAAGACACTTTACACCAAGAGAAACACGGAACAATGTTTGAAAAGTAATACTTCAAAACATTTGCTGTGCGTGATTTGAAGTTTGGAACTACTTCCTCTATATATGATTTCTCAGATGGTCTAACAATGTTGGTGTTATATCCCAGGAAAGAACTCTAAATAGGATCTTGTAATAAAAATGTTTTAATTATGCCACAAAATCGTCTCCTGCTTTTTAAGTGGAATGTGCTTCCAGTCTCATTTTGGTTTTGGTGCCCAATACGGTAGCTTTATGCATCTTTCCAATGTTCAAATTCACAAATTATTTAGCAGAAACAAACTGACATATTTTTCTTAACACCTTCTAAATTTGGAGAACAAGCAAACTTGTTCTTCAAAAACTTCTTATCTGGAAAGGTTCACAGATGAACAATTATTTTCTTCTTTAAGTGGCCATGTAAAGGAAACACACACTTCCACTGTAAGCTGTGGAGTAATTACACCACCATTTATTACTTTTTCAAACCCGCAGTTAACCATAAAGAAGCATGGACAAATAAAATACTATGTTTATATTTCCCGTGTAAAAAGTTATGTTGTTCAGCAACACAGACATTAAACATTGCATTTGATAAAATTGGTATTTGATAATTGAATTAGGGCCTACTGTATTTTAAAAAGGAAACAGAATCTTTCATAACCAAGGGAGAGAGAATAACTTCAGGTTGAAATTGCAGCACTGTCCTGATTTCAAGAATCAGAGTAAAGTCTAATTTTTGCTTAAAGGCTGAAAGTGAGAACATTTGAAAAGGAAAATGTGATACTAACATTTATTTTTAGTAACATTTTTGATGAGTATAACAGCTTTTGGATTAAGGGATTTATATGCCCTTTCATCTTGTTCTCATTAACAGGCATCTAGAAAAAAAAGCAAATATTCTCCTGTTATTCCTTTCTTTCCTTGCTTTAATGAATCCCACTATTGACATATAGATTTCTTACACTTTTCCAAGTCCATATATGAGTCACACATGATGAAATTCTTGATAACTTATTCCTTTTTTTAACTAGGGGCTGTGGGATATCTTTGATCTGAGCGCCTAAATGACTATTGCCAGATAATAACAGTGCTCAAATTACCCAACCCCAGTTTCCACTGAAGATCTATTTTTAAAAGGCAATATCCATTCGCCCCTCTTCTGTGTTTGTTTATACATGTAGCACATAAAAAGTGTATGACAAAAGTCATTCCCAGAGGAATGATCACAAATTAAGATATGAAATGTTATTTTTTATACTCTCACATGGTCTTTATTATAAATATATCAACATCCAGATAGTTATGAAAAAGAGAAAAGAATATAAAATAGTAATGTTGAGAATAATAGTCTCCAAATTATTGAAAATTGACATTTTCAGGAAAGAGAGATTACTAAATGAGTTATTCTACCATATCATCCAAATAGGACATTATATTTGCTCATTCAATATAATCTTGGACAAGAGAAAAACGTTGCATGAGGATGACAACCACCACAGCCTTTGCAAACTGTCACCGAGTCCGCTCTGAGGAAATGCCTGTGTCCTTCCCAGACCTGACAGTTCTTGGTCCCTCTGCTTCACCCGCTCATTCCACAACAAACATAGGCAGCCCTAGAAGATGGTCCCCGGTGTCACTTGGAGAAGTCAGACGAAATGAGGTAAACAGCCCCGGGGGAAATTCTTTTAATAATTTACTACATTAACAATATTATCCGTTGTTAATGTGTTGAAAACAGAAAAACACAGACACACTGTAATCAGAGTAGGTTCAGGGCATTCACTAGCCCAGGACGGAGAGAACGCTACAATGACAATAGGAATTATCCCCGGGTGGGCAGGGGAAGGGTAGGAGCTGGCAAATGTCACATTCCATGTTCTCCCTGCCTTGTTTGCAGTGTCAGTTCAGCTACATTATCTCGTTCCACGTATTTCAAAGGTCAGGCCATTAAGATGAATTAATATCTTTAGATGAATTACATGATTTCTCCCTAATCCATGTCTATCATGAATCAACTTTTCTACAATTCATCTACTCTAGTTTTCACACGGAAAAAACATGAAATTGTTGAGTGTTGTGCAGTACCTTTAGCTCTATTGTTTTAATGTTATCAACGTTATTAAGTTGTGAAAAAATGGAAATTTTTACACTAAACATATATTGTATGAATCTCGTTAAAGTAGATATTGTGACAAAAGTTAACAACACCCAAGTAAAGGGCAATATGGGAAAACTAAATATTGTTTCCTAAACACGGATTCTGACGAACCCGACTCCTGACCAAGGCAATCAGCCAAAAATGTTAATTAACAAAACAGTCTTTTAATCTTTACCTATTTGCCTCAATTAGAGTTATTTATCAGTCCTACTTCTGGTGTCCTGTGTGGACATGATCAAAAAGGGAGTTAGGAAAAGCTGAAATGCACCAAATTATTCCTGCAATTGGGACGGTTTATAAAATGGTACACTGTGAAAGAACGGAGGAACTTCTAAGATTGTCCCCACAAACATTTACTGTGACAACTTCAAGTTCATAATACCACAGTATCTCCCTATATACATATACGTGTGCATAGACACACACACACATATATATGTATACATATTTTTTTTTTTCAAGAGAGAGAGAGTGACTCTATCACCCACGCTGAAGTGCAATGGTGTGGTAATGGCTCACTTCAACCTTTTAACTCCTGGGCTCAAGTGACCCTACCACCTCAGCCACCGAAGGAGATGGAACAGTAAGCCTATTGCCTGCTATGTCCTGCTTTTTCTTTTCTTTTCTTTTCTTTTTTTTTTTTTTTTT
>NW_003852429.1:16228988-16233787 GCF_000181295.1 Otolemur garnettii
TTTTTTTTTTTTTTTTGTAGTAATGAAGTCTTACTCCTGGCCTCAAGTGATCCTCCCACCTCAGCCTCCTGAAGCACTTGGATTACAGTCCTGAGACACTGCACTCAGCCACGGTATCACAATATCGTAATGCCACAAATTAAATTCTAACTTACTACACTGAAATTAATTTCAAAGTACAGCTAACAATTTAAGCTTTATGATATCAATGGACTTTCCCAACTTTCCAGATTTTGAAGTTACTTGGAAATAAGAAATGTATTTGTCAAAAACAAAATGAAACACACGAAAACAGGTTGGGTGTTCTTTCTGGTCACATCTGATTCTGCCAGTGAGCGAGGTCCAAGGTCCGTTGCCTCATTTTAGGTAAAATAGCATAAATGCAATTGGCTTATTTCACCAGTGAATCATAAGCACAACAAAATACCTAAAAGTACCTAAAGATTGGATCAATTATTTTAATTATATTAAACAGCCAATTAATTGAATGAGGAAATCAAATTAGTTGACAACAAAAATGGTGAAAAACCAAACACAGACTATGGAGACCGGATTTCCCCACTCAGCTGAATTTCCCCCCTTACTGGGATTTGTAGGAACACTGAATAGAAAGGACATTCAACGGAAAAAGCTAAAATGGAGAGGTTACAAAAGGATCCATTTTTATATAAATGGCTTTTAGTATTTATTGTATATATATGTACACACACACGCACCACACACATATTCAGAAGCTTGCTGGGACAAACAGAATGTATTTGAAACGGGTCATAATTCACCAAAGCTCCACAAAGCAGACTGGCTGTCAAAGAGTCAGGTCCACTGACAAGATCCCTTTCCTTTGCACGTGGTCTCTTTTTTTCAGTTTCATTTGGGCTTCAGGATGAAGCCATTTCCTCAAAGGACCACCTGCCTCACAACTTGATACCTGCTATCCTGTAGCAGCCAGGCCACCTTTCACTGTGGGCAGGAGAAGTCCTATTTTTAAGTGATTGAAGACTGAGATGGATCTTTTTAAAAACATGTGTTTCTCTCCAGACAGATTCTCACTCATTGAGGGTCACTGTGATTTCTGAGGTTGAATTTATCACCAGCGCCTTTTGAAAATGCCAGGCTCAAGATCTCTGTCAGACAGTTGATCTGGACCAGAAAAAGGACAGCTCTGATTAGAAACCAATTACTGAGATTATACAGATAAACTCGTGGGTGTTTTCTCCTCGCTCAGCACCTGGACAGCAGGGAGAGAAGCGTGTTGTCACAGCGCAGTACGAAGCCATCGCCTCCTCCCCAAGTGGCTTACTGAGCTGAGAAGAGGACGACTTTCTCACTCCATTTTATTATACACCTGCTCTGTTCTTTTCTGCAGCAATTCAAACTGGATGGTCATATTTTTAGTCCCACACTCATTCCTTATACCAAGCTGCGGCAACAAAATTTTTGATGCAGCATGTGACGCTATCTTTCACGTTCTAGACAATTTTATGTTCTATCCACTTCTACTGTTATGCACCTGCCTCCCCCGCCTTCATAAACAAAAACAAAACAAACATACAAAAACTAGACATGGGAAAAGACTTGGAACAGAGTGAACAGTATAATAATAGTAAAGTTAAGCTTATTGTGTGAACAAGATAAATGAGTGGCGTTCCATGAGAGAGGGGATTTTTTTCTATAGTCTATTCATCCCTGTTGATAAATCCCCAAATACTGGATATGAGGATGAAGTAATATGAGAAACCAAGTGCTATAAAACCAGTGGGTAAAGTTCCCATGAAATATTTCTTCCCAGTCCCACCATAATGTTGAATTCTGCTTCGCTCAAGAGGGTTGTCTGAAGTTTGTAATAGTGACTGACGTGTTTGCGATCACAAAAGATGAACGAGTATATGTTCTTATCATCGGCAATAACAAAAACATCGGTCTCACTTCCCGTCTATCTCTAAGATGAGCAACTAGAGTTGATTTATTATTTTTTTAATTATTCAAGATAACAATATGAATAGGCACCAGAGAACTAATTTCACTTGAGATTTTCTTTTTAAATGCAAACTATTTTTGCTATGAGCAAGGCCTTAGGGTAAAAAAAAGTTGTTTTTTGTGTAATAAAATTTTTCCTTTGACTGGCAATAAGTACTATCTCACTGTACAAAGTCACTTCTGAGTGCCTCATTCTATGCCAAAGGATGTGGATGAAATATTTCAAATTATGTCGTCCAACCTACAAGACAAAGGTGAGATGCCCTCAGGGTCATGGCAGACAGGTCCAGTCCCATCTGTACATGGTCTGTAGTAACATCTCCTGCTTTCCTCAGACAGGCCTTTGTTTGGTAGGAGAGAAAGAACTCCTTTAATAGGAAATAGAGATCTTCCTGCATAAAACACTGATGCAGAGATTCACCATTCTCACCCCTAGAGCCAGATGGAGCAGTGGATATTAAGACTCCCCTTCCATATGATGTTTTCACCAAGGCAAAGAACCCTGCCCTGTCCCCCTGCCCGCTCTTTCTCAGGGTAACCGTGCTCCCATTCATGGTCTAGAGCTCACAGCCTTATTTCCCGACCTGCTCAGTCTTCTCTGTCTTGGCACTTGCTACGTTTGCCTTGTCTGGTAGATCTAGGTCAGTGTCAAGGCTAAGCTGTTGCCCCACTTCATTGTCTCTCCCCAGTCAATAGAAATACTAATTATGGAAGAGCAGATAAGTGAGGGGTGAAGCATAGAAAAAAAAGGGACAACACAAACAGAACACAAAGCCAGGAACAGACAGTGCAGGAGAAAGACCTCAGCTTATAAAATGGAATTTGGAAACCCATGACTTTCCAGTGCCTGACAAACTATGTATCCCAAAGCTTTCCCCAAGACTGTTTCTACCCATAGGTTTACAGGAGATGGATGGGCACTACAATGATTCTCTGACTGTCCTTCCAGAAAGTTTGTGAAATAAAATGCTCAGGTACCGCACTTAGTCCAAAAGGGAGCATGTTAATTCTTAATCTGAAATAACAGAGAAAAAAAAATCCAACCATTAGGAATAAAACTTTCTTACTTCAGCTAATATTTTATTTTCCATTTTATGATGAAGTTATTCAATAATTTAGAGGTACCTATCCAGAGAAGCAGAATAAATGTAGGTGCAGTAAATTGGAGGATTTTACCTTATGAAATGCAAACTCTGCTTATAAAACTCTTAAAAGTGAGGGCAATTGGGCAGCGCCTGCAGCTCAAAGGAGTAGGGCGCCAGTCCCATATGCCAGAGGTGGCGGGTTCAAACCCAGCCCTGGCCAAAAAAAAAAAAAGAGTGCTATTTACCAGAAAATTGATTTGGGATCATGAGTGAAGACTCTAGTAATTATACTGATGTTTCCCGGGGGCTGTAATGAATTACTACCATTTATTGGGCATTATCAAGCAGGCAAAGTATATTTATATGCACAAAAGTCTCTTAATTTCTTCCACCACCACCCCAGTCCTCCCTTGAGAGAGGAATTAGAATCTCTATTTTGTTAGGGGACTTGGGCAAAGTCATCTAAGAAATAAATGATACAACTGGGAGTTGAGTCCAGTCTGTCCTCTGTCACTCTTTAAACCGTTTTACTACACTTTCCTCTTAGGGTTAAAACTAATTTCTATTTTTAAATTTTCTACCAAACATATCAATTATTTACCAAGAAAACCTAAAAAGGAGCCACTCGTATTTAATCCAATTGGTTCTGTAAATCTACCAATGGATCCCAGACAGCACATTCCTTTAGAAAAGCATATTCAAGTTGATATTGTCTTTATTTTTTGAAATTATGAAGGCAAATCATTGTTCTTATTTATAATACAGATAAGAAAATAAAGAGTCTCAGTTGTTCATCAGCATGTACAAAATACAACCTTTCCTCCTCCCCCAGGCTGAGAAATAAGATGGAACCCATCACCTATTATGGGGAATCTGGTGCCATCATTAATGTTTTCTGAATATGGTTTGTTCAATCATATACCCCATCTGGGTCTTAAATCAAAAATTGTAAATACTGTAATGTTCATTTAGTCATAAATCATTTATTTCTGTAAACTCAGATCCATCTTCCCATTTGTTCTGTTCTCTTCTTTTTACCACCAGACTTAGCAAAGAGTGGTTTGAACTAGTCTCTTTTAACTCAACTCCCACTTATGCCTAATTCATCACATTTTGGCATTTCTTTCTACCATTCTACTAAAATTACTCTTGTAAACTGACCAAGACTTAATAGCCAAATTCAGGGACTTACTTCTAGACTTCATCCTACATGTCCTGTCTGCAATGTGGGATACTCTTGCCTGATTTTGTACCTTTTTAAAAATTCTTCACTAGACCTTTCGCAACATCACAGTCCTATGACACATTCTCATGATTCTCCCTTTTCCCTTTCCCTTCTTCTTTCTCTCCTTCCTCCCTCTCCCTCCCTCTCTCTCTCCTTCCTCTCTCTCTTTTTCTTGTCTCTCTGTCTCCCCTCATTCTCACTCACTTGCTCACTCATATTCCTTGTCCTTTCTCAGTCACTTTTCCTATTCTCTTTTATGCCAAGCACTTGACTGTTGATCTTCACCTGTTTCTGTTGCCATCGAGTCTCTATCCCTCTCGTCCAGATCAGATCTACACACGGAGAGTTAACCTCACCATCAAGCCCCCTCTTCACATGGCATGTTATCCATGGACACCTCCTCATAGCCCTCTTCACAAGGCATGCTATCCATGGACACCTCCTCATAGCCCTCTTCACATGGCATGCTATCCACTGGACACATCCTCATAGCCCTCTTCACATGGCATGCT
>NW_003852429.1:16233891-16248844 GCF_000181295.1 Otolemur garnettii
TCCTCATAGCCCTCTTCACATGGCATGCTATCCATGGACACCTCCTCATAGCCCTCTTCACATGGCATGCTATCCACTGGACACATCCTCATATCTCTCCAAACACAACGGCCTTCCTGTCTTTCAGCAGTCCTAATCCCAGCTTGTTCCTCCTCCTTTTTCCTTCTTACCTAATTCAATGGAACCAACATATTCCCAGTGACACAGTTTACAAAGCTTGAGTCTTATCCTCCCTCTACATAAGTTGTGCACTGTAAATTTGGTTTGGACTCATGAAAGTCTCCTCAATTTGATATTTCCTCTCCACTTCCATGGCCATGGCAATCATTTAGAATTTTCTGTCCAACATGTGGTGTTCATAAGCCTGCTGAGAGAATGGGGACCGAAGACCCCATTCTTGGCAAAGGAAAACACCCTCAGAAAAAAAGGGGGAAATTTAAAAGTAAGTTGAGTGAGTCAGAACAAAGAAAAGTCAGCTGGTTTACATTTAAGCTAGCCATTGCTAGCAAGCTTCCTGCCTTTTCTGAAATTCTAGCCTGTTGGGGATACAGCTTACAAACACCCTGCTGGGTCTGTGAGCACTCTGAGGAGAGTAATGGCCATAGAAGGGACTGTGGCAAGTCCCAGAAAAAGATACAGCTTCTAGGGCATTTCCTGCCCATTACACAGGCAAAGAAGATGCCCATTGTGGAGATTTGCATTTACCTGGGGCAGAGATCAAGGGAGTAGCTTGAGCCCTCAGATATGGGCAGAAGAGCTTATATCCCTTATGGCAAAGGAAGATCCTCTTTGGTGGTTATGGGAGTAAAATGCCTCCCTCCAATTCCTCAGAGGAGATTAATGCAGGTGGCGGTTTACTCTACAGAGAACTGTCCAAGTTTAACACCTCCCTAGAAATCTGTGTGTGTGATCTCAAGCAGGAGGGTCTCCCAATACAAAGCTCAGATTTCAGATTTCTGAAGGCCACCCTTAAGGTTAATAATAATAATGATAGGAGCTGATATGCTCACTCAGAAACTGCTGGCATCTTTGTTCCTTCCCTCATCTTACCCTCCGGGCAAATAGACTTCAATAAAATCAGAGTGGAGCAAGCACTCTGGGCCATTGCCAGAAGCCCACAAATGGGCACTAGACCCCTGAGCTCCCACTTTTAATTCTACTCTATGTCTCATGTCTCTTTCTTTACCACTGTTTCTGACTTTATAATTCGTCAGTCAATCACAGCCAATTTCCATAGGTCCCGCTCCCAGGTGGTACCCCAGCATAACCACATGGGGCTATTTAAATTTGGACTAGTTAAAATCGAATAACATTAAAAATTCAGTTCTTTATTTATCCTTGCCACCTTGTAATTGCTCAGGAGCAACATTGAGCTGATGGTGACCATATCAGACTGTGCAGGGAACACAGCATTTTCATCTCCACAGGAAGGTCTGTTGAAGACTGCTGGTTTAGAAGACCGTCCAATGCTCCCAGGAAAGACAGCAGCTTTTGAATTGATCTTTCTGCCAACCTACTGCCACATGATTGCCAGGGGTAAATTTTGAGGAAAAACAAAAGTTATCTCAAGTTAAATCAAGTTTTAACTTGATTAAAATTTGTCTCTGACATTATTCAGACAGATAATAAAAGTCACAGATGTTTCATGGGATAAGTAGTCCTTTGCAAGTGAGCACAGTTATCTCCCTGGATATATCTCCCATAACCCTGACACACCTTACTCAGAATTACAGGCCAAATGTGCCTCTTCAAATTTCTAGGCTGAAGTCCTAATCCCCACTGTGACTATATTTGAAGATAAGAGCAATAATGAGCTAACAAATGTTAAATGAGGTCATAAGGGGGACAGGGTTTAAACCAAGAAGACTAATAACTATCTAAGAGGAAGAAACATCCAATCTTTCTCAATGCAGGCAGATGAGGAAAGTCACAGTGAGAGGGTGGTTGTGTGCAAGCCAGGAAGAGAACTCTCCCTGGGAACCAAATTCTTCTGTACCTTGTCATGAACTTCAAACCTCCAGAACTGTGGGAAAACAAATGTCTGTGGTATAAGCCATCTAGTATGCAGAATTTTGTCTTGGCAGTCCAGCCAGATGAATGCCCTCAATTAAGGTGAATTTATGAGTTCATGAAAATTATCACAGGTGTCCAGAGTTTAGTTGCCTTTGACCAAAACTTCACACACATCCTCTCCCTGCTCAGCTCTAAATGTGAAATAAATAAACCTAAGTTTACTTCTGGTCTTCACACTACTCAGTCACATCCATATCCCCTAACCCTTTGACATGAGAAACCTGGCCATCCATCCCAGTTGCCCTATACTCTAAAATGTCTGTCTTCTTAGTTTGCTATGTCATCTGTCAAATGTTCTCAAAGATAAGTTTAAAATAAATAGAAGAATCAAATAAGGCATAATTTTTAATAGTTGCTAAATTTATATGGCTTATATGGGCTTATCATTCTAACCTCTTAATTCTTTGGGGTGTTTGTGAATATTCCTAATCAAAAGGAAACAAAGAAAATAGTTAAAATGATGAAGTGAACTTAATATGTAACATCACCCACCTGTTTGACCTTGGGATGGTTAACTGCATGTCCTTGACTAACCATGTGTAAAATTTATGATAATACCTCCAAAGTTGACATGAGAATTAAATGATTTAGAATAGTTTCTGATGTCTAAGAAACGCTACAGCCTGTTAGTTGCTATGAATGCTTCCTCCAGGATTTAAATTTCTGAGTGGTTCAAGTGATTTTCTGTGATAGCTAATACTTTGTTATGATCACTCATTTGTTTGTTAGTACAATTCTCCTTTCAAATAAAGTCCATGATAGTTCGTGACAAAGAAACCAATCCTTTTTCATGGAAGTGACAGCATATAGAAGAAAAGAATGAATCTTCAACTTGGGTTTCCCAAGATCCATGGTCCCTAGAAGAGCAGTTTCCACGTGGCAGGAGAGGGCATAGCCAAGTGGCATTAAAAAAAGGGGGAACAGAGGAAAACCCCAGGGGTGAAACAGGTAAGTCAGCAATCTCAATCAATCTCACGATTTTGATGGAATTAATGTGTAGTGTAGAACAAAGAAACTGGCACACAAAAACTCCAAGTATTTGCAGAGAAATGATCATTGCACTCACCCTCACAAATACGTATGGTTATACTACTGCTAAGATCAACAACAGTATTTAAATAGATATTATAAATATATATGTTTTGCCAAATGTTTTTTACCATCTATGATAGTTTCCACAATATTTTGTTTATAAATGACTGAATAAAACACCAAGTGGGAAAAATAAACTATTATTTTTTAACACTTTAGACATCCAAGAATTAAATAGCTTCATGAATTCTAATCCAATACGTGGTATAAATCATTTCTTAACAATGAAGAACACAGGTGAAACATCTGTTTCCAGTACTAAAGATCAGAATAAATTGGAAGAATACTTTAAAGAAATTCCATCATTTGGGTTATATGATACTTAACTTCTTAATCAGTAAAATTTAGATTTAGTTTTATAGAGTATCTTGTGTTAAAAATAAAAAGATAACTGATAATACAATCACTCCAGAACAGAATAATGATAAGGTCTTATTAAAACTAAATTCCAAATTAAATTTGGCAGCAATCTGTGACTACTTAGCAGTTTGTATCTCCAAAATACTATATAAATGACAACTAGTTATTCTACTATTATAGAAGTAAAAAATAAAACATGGTTTATCACCACAATGAAAAAAAAATGAAAAAAACATGAGTAACTTCCTAGGTTTACTGAAGTGAATAGATGAAGAAAGAATAGTCTTGAATCATTTTCTCGTAAAACCAACCATATACTTTTGAAAAAGTCTAAATTTTAGCCATTTGGATAGGACACAATCAGAGACAAAAATAATGAGGCTGGGACACCTTTAATCAAGTCGTTGATTAGTCTCCCAAAGACAGTCATTCAGTTTCTGTGCTCAAGTGCTCAGCCCATTGTGTGAGCACCGGAATAATGATTCAGTCCTGGCTAAAAGACAGAAAATCCACAGTCAGCTGACAAATCCTTAAACGTCCAAAACTCTGCCACTTTACACATTCATCTTCTGTCCATGTTATCGTCTGGCACAGTCCCTAAGCCAGGCCCAGTTAGCTCACCCCTCATCCACTTCCTCTGCCTCTTCAGTACATATTTGCTCCCCTGTCCTTTAGCTGTATTTTATTGCCTTCGTGACTTTAAAAAAACAGATCTGTCTGAGTTCTACTCTCATCAGCCGAGCAAACTGGATTACTGCATACTCCTGAGACACAGGAGCTGAAAGGTCATTTCACATTCATTCTCAGTGTCTACCAGGACCTGTCTCTCCACCTCGGCTGCACATCTGGATCACCAGGGAAACTTTGACGGAGCCCAGGCTCACATGTCACCCGCAGAACAGTAACATCAGAATCTCTTGGGGTTGGAGATACCCAGGCTTCAGTGATTTAAAGCTCCCCAGGATAGCCTATTGTTCTCCTAAAGACTGCTAATCTAGAGTTAATGTTCACTACTGTTGATGAAATATCTTTATGATATATATTAATATAAACAACAAAATATCTGATGCTTGACCATTGTGAGATTGACACAGAAGACAAAGTTGAAAAAGAAATTGAGAAATAAAATAAAAGCAATAGTTCAGATAATTCAAATCAAAGTCCTTTGTTTTAAATAGTTGTCTGTGCATTTGTTCTTATATATTTAACCCAGCAAGAAAAAATTACCTTCATAAATAGTGATTTATATCTGGGGAGGGATGAGACTGACAGCCTGCTTGACTTCCTTTCTTTCAAACTTCAATTCATCTTACTTATGCAAATAGTCATCTAGGAAGTGATTAAAACCAATATCAAAGAACAATTATTCAAACTTTTTAAAAAACAATATATAACAGCAATTACTCAGACTTTGTGATTATGCCACGTACAGCTACTAATTTGACCTAGTTACAAGTCCAAAGTAAAAATATGTATTCATTGGCACGTAAGACAATAGGGATGTAATAATAAGATATAATTTTAGGTGTTTCTCTATAAAAATAAAACAGATTACAAGCCAATAATTGTACATGGCACAAAAATATGAAAAGCAAAAATTATTTTAAAATTGCGATACTCTTTTTGATCTTATAAATAGCCTTATTAATGGTTAAAGTAGTCAAAATATGTATATTGACTATGTATCAATAAAAATTTTTTCTAAAGTAGTCATCTGTATGATCAGCCTTTTTGATTTAGTAGAAAAGCAATTCAACTATAAAAGTAATTTGAGGTGGTGCCTGTGGCTCAAAGAGTAGGGTGCTGGCCCCAAATGCTGAAGGTGGTGGGTTCAAACCCAGCCAAAAACTGCAAAAAAAAAGAAAAGAAAAATAATTTGAAAATGAAGTGGTGGAGTATAAGAAAACATCCATTTACTGCATTTCTCAACAGTGATGTAACATTACAATAGCACTTAATAGCAAAATAATACATAAGGTTCAAAATTTCAGTTAAATATGACATATTTCTTTTAAAAGTATACTTCCCTTTGAATCTATAATGCATGAAAGTAAAATAAATAAAAAAATTAAGAATTTTTTTTTCAAATTGCACATTATAAAAACCAAATTCTATGTTCTAAAACTGGGTAGTATTTGCGCCTGGTGCCTACAGAGAAGACAGAAACTTCCAGGTATCACAATTGTTATCCATGCCAATATCTGTAAAGTAAACTTTGGGTCAGTATCTGTTAAGTAAAAATACACAACATAATCTTCTTTAATATAAGATTATGAAAATAAAAATAAGAGAATTCATACATTCTTAAAAGTATAAATATTAGCATCACTACTGAAAGAACTAAGGTATAGATGGTACAATGATTTATGTTAGAATCTAATCTCAAACCTGGCTTTCACAGACTAATTGAGAGTATAGTAAATAATGCCATCAGTAATGAAAAAAATTTTAGTTGTAACATAAAAAAATTTATATTCCCTAAATAGCTTATTTTAATAATATTCTGAAGAATATTCAGGAACTAAGAAGTGGCACCATGTACGAGAAAATCTTTATTTAAATCATTGGAAATTTTGTAGCTTAGAATATTTTGTTTTTTAGTATTGGTGCCAACTTGAAGATTTTGACAGATTTGTCATATTCTTATTAAATATTTTTAAATAATACTATAAACTACAGGGAAAGATTAATGCCACAATATTTTCTACTCTATTTATGTAATATGGCAAATAAAATTCTACAGTATAAATGATATATACAACAGTCTTATTCTTTAACCACAACTTATTTTCCAGGTGAATACATATATTTACTTTTTAAGAAAATTAACTCAGCTATTTCTCAGAATATTATATGTAAAAAGTCTTCTCTGGTGCAGATGATTGCTGATGTGTTACAATACAAAGGTTTATCAAAGTAATTCCACGCTACATTTGATCTCCAGTTGCTGAGAATTCACGTCAGTCATTTAATTCTATTAGATCTATTTTAAAAGATTTCTTTTGAATAATTGGTCAAAAAGTTGTTTAAACAATTTTAATCAGAGTTATATTTAATCAATTTATATATATTTAGAATTTGGCAACTCCTTAATGAAGGGAGAATGTACTACTAGACAATAATAAACTCTAAAATGTATTAATCACTGTATTAATAATTTAATTATATGGGGATATGATAAAGTTAATATTATAAATATATTTTTTCTAAAATATAAATCCTAACAATTTGCTTTCTATCTAAAATTTCATTAAATATATTTTAAACTACTAAATTAATTTTTTCATGTATTACCAATTACATAAATATAATGCATTTACTTTTAATGTAACCTATGACTTTGTAGATACCTTTAAAAATGTTAAAAATGCATATAATTTATAACTTGAACAAGAGTTCTAATAATAGTAATTTCATAACTTCAAGAATATCTGAAATAAATAAAAGTGTTCAGAAACGTCAGACACAATCTTTAAAGCCAAATAACATTTTAGTCCGTGTAATATAGTTTGTATGTGAGTATGTTTGTGGCTTTTTCAGAATAAAAAAAAAATACAATAAACTAAGACACTACGCCTCAAGTACATTTCTACATTGATTTGTGAGTCTTAAACTAAGAACTCAAGCATTTTAAATTTGCAACTGTAATTTCTGAAAACAGCCATTATGAAATAAATGTTTCAAACTGACAAACAGCAAAAATTCTACAACCAAGAAATATCCGCATCACAGGTAATTAGTTCCCTGCTGCGGTGATGACAAACTTAAGTGTCCGTGTTTACTTTTCAGTGTGAGGAAGGATTTTTCTTAAGAAGTTAAGATGTTTATACAGTTAACAACTCCTACTTTTTTGTATTCTGTTAACAACTCCTACTTTACACAAACATGTAACCCCAAAGCATTCAGTAACATTATAAATGAGTGTAACTTACACTACGCCTTATACCTAGCTATGATAATGTAAACATAAAGTTGAAAATTAATTCAGGTTAAGGAGAAAGGTAACTTTTAATATATTTATTTGGACATGGCAACAAAGATACCTTTTGCATGCTCATTTGAAAATATGCTGCATTCTACTGACAAGACTGGCTATTTTTAAAATACTGAGTAGAACTTGAAATTATTAGAAATGAGGGCTCACCTTGGGGGAAGTAGGCAAATTCTATTAGTCCAAGCTGCCACTCTTAAACATCAATATGCAGAAAAGTCTCAACACTTTCATTAGTAGTAGAACAAGCAGACACAGCATTTACTGTTCTTTACAATTTCAGTCCACACATTTTGTCAAAATCAATAACTATGCAATAAATATACTAGTAATTTATTATTAATTTCTACCATTAATTCCCAGGCATGAGTTACAGTGGTATGTTTTTAAAAAAAAACAAGGTAGTAAAGTTTAATATACATTTAACTAAGTCAAATAACATTCTAAAGTAATTGTATAGACTCATATTTACTATTTCATAGATCTATGTTTCTGGTCTTAAATAATGATGATGAAACAAGGTCAATCTGAGTTTAGTTTGATTGTCAAAAACTGAACTAGTCAAACTAAAGTAAAATATGGCTCTTGAACTATGTGCATTTAAAATAGGCACTGCTTAGTCCAGCTGTCTGGTCAGAATGTCAAAAATCCTTAATCTTTATTACCCTTGACTGCACTTCTCAGTACAAAGCACTCAAAGCAAAGAGGGGCAGTGGCTCTGTCTGTGTGTGGGGTTCTGGGGATAGGAAAGAAAATGGAAGACAGAGAATGTGGTGTGTTAGTTCTTGTTAAAAGCAACGCTAGTTTATTTTTTTGTTTAAGAGATTACCTTTGGGACAAAACATTAAGGCTTAGAGAGGTTTTATCATTATATGGTTCCTACTAAAAGGTCACTGCAGTGTGTCCTCATTTTCAATCCATCTCTTGGGTAAACCTCGTTTCAGCACCACGGACAGTGGTGGCACTCCAGGAGGATCTGCGCACATGGCTGTATTGACTCATTCTTAAGAAACTTGCACAGATTTCTCTTTTCCCAAAGCAAGAGTTATAGTTTTTATTACATTCAATATAGATAGCTTAAATATAATATGAGCTATTAAATGTTTCAGCAAATTTTAATTTACAGCATCAAACATTTGCCATGTAACACGCCAGGCACACTGAAAAATCCAACCTAATTACATAATGTGTCTGATAAATAATCCAGCGTTGCTAACCAGTCACTAGACACCTCATTAAAACCTTCCACTCATAGTGAATCTCAGATCAATAATTACACAAGTTCCCCAAACAAAACAGAAAACTTAAAAGCACATAGGCTCGAGTAGGCCCCCAGACTCTCCAAACAACCAGAACTACCCTGAACAAGCATAATTTTTTTCCTACATAAACTGCAAACACTTTTTCTTATTCCTTTAGTCAACCAACTCCATGATGTCACTACCAGAGACTTCCTGTGTGCAAGACCCACATGCCAAACCAGAAACACCTTTCCCTGACTCTTCTGACTTTACCCGCGGGCATCACTATTCAGTCCCATCGCCATTCTTCTGGCGAGTCTTAGTCATATCGCATTTTTGAAAAGATGTAACAGCGTTTGAGCTAACAGCACAGGTGTAAGAAGCAGTAGAAGCACCAGCTTTATTATCTCAAAAGGCCAGGACTTCCCTGATCTTCAGGGATTCCCAGATGAAGGCGTCAGTCCACCAGTAATCCACCAAAGTGTCTCTCACCCAAACAGCAAGTCAAGCTCTTATAACCATGAAATCAACTATTAAAGTAACAAAACCAGAGGCAAACAGAGAAAAAAAAAAAATAAACACAAGAAGATACCCCAGCAGAGCAAGCGGAAAGAGAAAAGAACAGGAAGGGCGTAAAAGTCCACTGTTCCTACCTTGCAGTCTTCAGGACACGATTTCACCGAATACTCCTGGGACTGTAAATATTTATGGAGCACACTTTCAAACTCTTCGTATTTCTCCTGCGCATGGTGGTCATAGTCCTGGTAAGCCTCAACGCACTGCCTGCAAGTGGCCATCTCCCCGCCCTCCTTGAGCACCACATCCAAACTACAGTTCAAAGTGTTGGGGCTGGACAGCCCGGAGAACAACTCCCAAAGTGTGTAGGAATTACAAAACGAAAGGTAAAAATCCGACAAGTTCCAGAGAGGAGCTGGGTGCTCGCTCCTCACCTCCCGCGCCTCCCCCGCAGCGGCCACCCCCCGACTCCAGTTCCTGGCGCACACGGCGTCCGCATTCTCCACGGTGAAGCACTGGCCCGAGGAGGCGCCCTGGGGGTAACAAGTCTCCAGGCGCCACACAGGTCTGGCAGAGTTTCCTAGAAAAAGAGCCTTGCTCCGGTTGTTTTTGCCTCGGCTGCCCTTGCCGCCGCCACCGCCGCCGTCTCCCGGGGAGGGGGGCAGGGTGGGGGACGAGGAGGCGGAGAGGAGTCTGTGTGCCTGGGCGGCGGGCGAGGACTCCCCCATGCTCGCCAGGAGCGCGGGCCAGGAGGGCTCCTGCTGCCGCGGCCGCTGCTGCTGCTGCTGCTGCTGCTGCCGCTGTCGCTGCTGCTGCTGCTGCTGCTGCTGCTGCTGCTGCTGGCGCTGCTGTTCCTTGTCCCGGGTGCGGGTCAGTTTGGCCTCAGCGCAGAACCACAAGTGATCAGAGAGCAGGACTGTGAAAAACAAGAGAGATGCCAGAGACAGTCGCCATTTCTGAGCCCTCTCTGAATCGATGAACGGTTTCTCGTTCTCCCGGGGTGCTGCCAACCAGATTTTTAAGCCGTCGTCATACTGCCGACACATCCAAGCACCCCTGGTCATATTTTGGGAACGCACAGCCCTGGCCGACTCCACCGTGAGGGCTCCTGTGCCAGTGTCACCACAATATGCATTGACTTAAAGGTTTAATTTCCTTATCCCCTCCTCCCGTTTCTTCTCTCTTTCTCTCTCTCACCCTCTCCCTCTCTCTCTCTCCCTCTCTCTCTCTCTCTTTCTTTTGCCTACATAAATATTACCAGGCTTTGAAGGAAGATCTGACTTGCTTCCGACCTAATCATCAGCCGACCCCAACCCCTGTAGAGTGGGAAACAATAATGCAGAGAGAGAGGGAGAGAGAGAGAGGGAGAGAGAGGGAGAGAGAGGCAGGCGGAGGAGCTGAGGCTGGAGCGGGTGGCCAGCGGCGAGGCTGAGTGCGGGAGGTGATGGTGGAGGCGGCGGGGTGGCTGGCGCTGCTCCTCTCACCCGGGCATTGTCAGCGCGCGGGTCCCCATGGCCCTGCTGAGGACAGCCCGCTCTCCCCCGCCGGGGGCATGCCGCGTCTCCGCTGCCCACTGACGGCGACCAGAGCGCCTCCCCTCCTCCTCCCCTCCTCCTCTTCTTCTCCTCCTCTTCCTCCTCCTTCCTTTCCTTCTCCTTTTCCTTCTCCTCCGCCTCCCGCTCCTACTTCTCGCTCGCTCTCCCGGAGTCCGGAGCCTGGGCTGCCACCGCCGGCGGGGCTGTCCCTCCCCCCCACCCCCCACCCCGCGCTCTAACTGCTGCCGCCGCCGCTGCCGCAGGTCTGCCCGCGGGCGCCGCCGCCGGGGCTCCGACTGCTGACGCCGCCTCCCCCCGACCTGCGGGCCGAATCGCCTGGGCTGGGCCTCCGGAGAGCCACAGTCATCTTCAGTCCCCGGGCTAAGTTGCCGCCATCTTCGTCCTGGAGAAGCACTTTTTTGGGGGGAGCGCTGGCTTTTGCGTCATCTCCTCCCGCGCCGAGATCGCTCCCTCCTGGCGCATTGGCGCCGGGCTCCGCGCGGGAGGCGGCGGCGAGGACGCGCGGGGCCGGAGGCGGCGGGCCGGCGGCGCAGGTGGCCCCCGCCTGGCCCCGAGCCCCGCGCCTTTCGCTCTTTCCTTCCCGAGCACCCTGCCCACTCGGTTGTTTTCTTTGATCACTGAAAAAAGTCAGAACGCAGACGGCACGGCCGAGGACGCTGAGGGCTCCGGCGTCTCCCACGCTCCGGGTCTCTGGAAAAGTCCTGGTTCCGGGCGCCGGTCAGAGGTCTCCACCCGGGCGAGGGTTTGGGTCTAGTCGGCTTGAGTAAGGAGTGAGTGCTTCCAGCGGGGAGGCTGGAGGTCAGCGAGGAAGCACGAATTGGCTAGAGGAAAGACGAGGTGACATCTGGTCCCTTCGAATGTCTCTCGGGAGCCCTAGACAACTGCACATCAGCCACACGTTAAGTTGTCGTCATGTGGTTTTATTACACCCTGGGGTAATAAGGGGCTGGGGTGGGGCGCACGTGTGTGTCTACACCCGGGTCCGTATTACTGTCCATTTCGGTCCATGTTTGCATATTGGAAAGTAAACGATTCCGAGGTCTTAGGAAAAATCCCGAAGAACAGTGCTACCTGGGTCACTGCCTCGACCTCTCCTCCGCGTTCGGCGGCGGAGTCTCTAAGGACTCTCCTCCGAACCGGAACACCTCGAGCTGTCCTGACACCCACCCAGCCCCCACCCGCGCCCGCCGCGCCCCGCGACCGCCCGCCTCGCCCCGCCGCGGGGGGCGCCTCTGGGCCCCGACTTCCGCAGCGGCGGGCGCGCCGGGCTGCCCGGGCCGGTCGCTGCAGGCTGAGTCTCTGGTGCCCCTTAGCGTTGGCTCTCGGAGTTCTGAGCGGAGACGGAGACAACACACTGGGAAATTCTTGAGTCACTTGTATTTGGGGCTCGCGCGGGTCGACGCTGTGGGCAACCATAGGTTTCCTTTTATCTTATCGGAAGATCCGCTCGGTGTTCCCACTCGACGCGCGGCAGCAGGACGCTGCGCCGGCCGCCTGTGCGCGTGCCACTCTGGTGGGGGCTACGACGGGGTTCTCTCTGTCCCTTTCCCTTCCCTGCTTTCTGGTGACCCTAACGCCCTGCCCGGGTGCACATTCATAGCGTCTTGTTAGGTGCCTTGGGGTTGGGCACTGTGAGTGTGGAGGGCTGGGAGGGAGAACTTGGGGGTGATGTCAGAGAAGCAGGCAGTTTTAAAACAGAAAGCTGCAAAACGTCATGGGCAGGATTCAGAACTCAATGGGCAGCGTAATAAAGTACTGCTATACTAAATGTTACCCATGTCAACTTTAAGTTCCTCCTAACTCTATGTGACGACCACCACAAAGCTGCATCCATCTGACGGCTGGTTTTCTTGCTACGTGTCATGGAATGTTTTCAAAGACCATTTGTGTAAGTATGTCATTCTAGTACTTTGGAATTCAGTGCACTGAGTTTCTGATTAATGTCATCATTTTTCTTCATACATTAAACAAAAATATTACTAACAAGATTGTTTAGCAATCAGGCAACTCTCTATACTTTACAGTCGGCCCTTATCCACAATATCTCATAAACTAAATATATATGCAGGCATGTACAAGCATTTAACACACAATTATTATCACAGAAGTACCATATAGACATCTTAGAAAAATTATAAAGAGCAGAAGAGAAAACTTAAAAAGTCACAGAATTGATCTGAACATCCACCTATGCCCAGCAGCCTCCTAATATTTCTAATCTCCTGTTTTGTGATATTTAGAGGCCCAGATTTTTTGTAGGATTGAAAGAGGATAGAATACACTCCACATTAGGGTACATTTCCCTTTAATGTTGCAGATCTTCACGGTGGCTCGGATATTTGCATCTCTCTTGCTTTGAGTGTGTGAATAATGAGAAAGAGAACTAGAAACGAGAGAAATAACATATAAAATTAAAAGTTGGTAATTCTCAAACAAGTTTAAAAAAAGCAAAGGAGGGTTCTGTCATTTTTACCTTATATTTATGCAACTCTAGTCAAATTATGTCACTTTTTATGTCAAATTTTATCTTTCAATAACAGAGTTAATTCTGTGTTTTCAAGTAAGCCTTGTTTCTCACAAATTAGCACACTTTAATAAAAGACAAATTTAGGGGTACAAGGCCACCAAAAGTAAACTGTCAACAACCAATTCCACCTTTGTTCTTTGGTTCTAAGGTAAACCCTAGGAAGACAGACGAAAGACCAGATCTGGCCTACTGAAGTTTAGTCAAAGGGTAGAGAAAACCAAGAAACCCAAAACTCACAGTAAAAGAGACTGTGTAAGCATTAGCAATTATTGAGACTTCAAAGTAGAGCAATGACCTTCGATCGGATTTTGAGAGAGACCAGGAATGAGTGGGCACTGGGGGCATTGATTGGGATCCAAAAGGAATCTTTAATGAAGTGGGAAAGGACATTTCAGAGGAAGGACAATGTTCAAGGATGCAGGAGCTGAATGGAGCCCAGATCCCTGGAGGGTCCACAGGAGGGGGGCTGTGCTGGCTGTGACCTGTACCTCAGGAAAGCACAAGTGAGGAGGCCAGAGAGAAGGGCTGAGGCTGTTCTGAATAGCATCATATAATTTGCAATGGAAATTGGCCTTTCTCCTGAGAGATATTGGTATTCGTTAAGAAAATTTAGATTGTGATTTAAATGTTCATTTTCATTAACATCATTGTTCACTCAAGTCAAAAGGAGGAATATGTTCAAAGAAAGTGTTAACCAGATTAATAAATGTGGATTATTTTTAGTTTATCCACTAAAATGTTGCACAGTGGCAAAGAAGTGCAAAGGGGTTGGGTGGAATGTAGGTTTCATTTATCAGGAAAAGCAGACTGTGGCGTCTAGAAACTCCCACGTCGGTTTTACCTGGGACTGTGACTAATGGCACAGAGCAGTTGAATAGTGCAAGCACATCTCAGTAGGCTTCTGAATAGCAGAGAGTTCCAAATACATTACGTTGAGGGCTCTGGCGGCAGGATGTACTTTATCCAAGAGAACACTGCAGAAACAACCTGCGTACGTTCCACAGAGCAGGGGTTACTGTTCAGGCTGTCATTTATGTTCGTAACCTTCAAAGATTCAAAGTTCTTAAGTTATTTGATGATGCTTATTTTCATGGACATCTGTGCTTTTATTCCTATTTAAATGGCTAAATTTGCTATGCCTTGGAATAAAGAAGGGTTTCTTTTTTCTTTTTTTTGCAATTTTTGGCTGGGGCTGGGTGAACCTGCCATCTCTGGCATATGGGGCCGGCACCCTACTCCTTTGACCCACAGGAGCCATCCAAGAAGATGGGCTTCTTATTCTGCCTTTATATTATAAAAACAATAAAGTGATACGTTCGTTGTCCTCTCAAAAATCCATCCTTATTCCTTAGAGTTACCATTTGCAAAATGATTTTACCACAGAAGAGCAGTCAAATTGAGATTATCTTCTTTTGTAGTGAAAACCATTATTTCTAAATACCCATTCTCTAAATTGAATAAATAACAACCCTGTGGTCTTGTCTTTATCCACACTGAACGCCTTCTGAATGCACAAAAATAGACACACCCGTTTTGTTATTCCTATAAACAGTGCTACATATAAGTGAAAGTAGATTACATTCTTTTTTTTTTTTTT
>NW_003852429.1:16248931-16272919 GCF_000181295.1 Otolemur garnettii
GGACCACAGGCGCCTGCCACAACGCCCAGCTATTTTTTTTTTTTTTTTTGGTTGCAGCCATCATTGTTGTTTGGCGAGCCCAGGCTGGATTCAAACCTGCCACCTTAGGTGTATGTGGCTGGCACCTTAGCCACTTGAGCCACATGTGCTGAGCTGCTTATGGCTAAATAGGGAAATAGTTATTATGAAGATGGAAATTCTCCCCAAATCAATCTAAATCTACCTGAAAACAAGGTGTGATTATAATTCCTAAGAGAGATAACCTATCAGAAAAGAGGGAGCTACTTATATTTGAGTGGTCCATATTATGAGTGCCTCTCACTATTTTATTTCAAGCTTTTTTTAGGAAAGACACATTCTCCTAAAACAGCATTCACCAATGTTAGTATTATATGCTTAAAGAGGTTATCCAATGGAGTTCATAATATAACAAAAAGAATATTTGAAAGGAGGAAAGTTTAGTAATTATTTCTGAGGTAATGATTTCACAGTAGCAAAACTGTGGGAATCAGACTGGAAAGCAACATAAAAAGTGGGCATGTGACAGTGGTTAAAAATATACATTTTCAGGGATTTTTTGATATAAAAAGAGAAAGAACAGTCTCACCATTACATGCATGGGTTATCTGATTTGGTACAAAATTGCCCTGTGACATCATCATAGAATGTTCCAAGCATGGTAAGTCAGCAAAGGTATCAGTGAAGTTGATGATAGCTTGGTGGCTTCACAAGTGGCTTTAGTGGTAATTGAAGTTCTGATGTCAAACTTACAAGTGAAGAGTTTGAATAATTTTAAGACATTTGAGGATATAAAAACATGCTTTAAAATTAATGTATTACTTTTATGTGTTACTTTAGTGTATCCAAATCAACACATGAAATATTATGATTTGAAGACATAAGTCTATTTAATTTTTTCCATCCTTAAATGTGATATATACTAATTTATAGAAGGTTTTTCCACATAAGCTTCTGATTCATCAAAAGAAATCCATCTCACCTGTATTTATTATATGTGGATTTGCCTTATATCTGTGCACAAATGTGGTTTATTTATCACAATTTCAATTTAAATAGGACTCTTTAAGACTGACAAGTTGTGAAGTTTGTCTGGGAGTATAAATAGACACCCGAATGAAGCCTCCCTGAATGTGCTCCTGCGGCAGCTTGCAGCTGTCACAGGCACATCTGCCTCCTCCTTCAGTGTGCCTTCAGGGTGCTGTCCCAGAGCTCAGGACACTCATAGGGAAGCAGAGGGGGTGGGAGAGAGAAGACTGACTTGCACTCATTCCATGAATATTTGATGCCAGATCCAGCCTCTGCCCCTCCACAGCTCAGAGAATCTCTAGCCAGTGCATGGGTGAAGCCAGAGGGACAGATCCCAGAGAAGCTTTCCTAGGCCAGTTATTTCCAGAGGACAGTCTAGAGCTGGCACTTCTTCTTCCCACAAGGTGATAAAGGAATAGCTTTGGGCCACTGACTACAAGTTTAACCATAAATTGAGATCTGATACATCCAGGAAATGGTAAACTCTGGAATATCTCTCTCACACTGGTTCTCAAACTTTAGAACCACCAGGGGTGATATGGGTGGAGTTTAGGAGAAAATTAATTGTAAACAAAGAGGAGGGGGCACACACCTAAGAAACCTCCACCCAACGTGGGAGGCCCCCACTTGGAGAACACTCCAATAGAGGTGAATTGTAAAGTGTGTTTAAAAGAATAGTGAGGATGATAAGCTTGCCAAGTGCTAAAGTATACATAGTTTAATAATATTATGATTAAACCAATGTGTAAGTGGCCCAAGAGTAGGTGAAATAAAAACTGTAGAAAAAGGACCTAGTATATATGAAAATTTAGTATGTGGTAAAGGATTAGGAAAATATTACACCATAAATGATTCTAAGACAATGGGTCACATATTTGGATATGAATAACTCACTTAGGGTTTTACTTTTTGAATATAATTTCTAGACATGTTAAATAATTAAATATGAAAATAAACTTAACTAAACAAAGAGGTTAACTATGAAAGAAGTCTTAAATCAATGGAAAAAACACAAGACCAATTATATAAGATTTAACTTAATATAATAATCTTTTGTCAAAAATTTATAGCTGTACTAAAGGGAACATAAACTCTCACCTATTAAAAGGTTTTGTACACATATGGCTGACTTATCCTCTGATACTAATACACATCTTCTCCGCAAAGCTACAAACAGAAGTTTAGAGTTCTAAAATCCTGTGTGACGTATATTCATTCATCCTTTCACTGTGAAACATTTATTGTGCTAACGTTTGGTAAAGCGTCTTGTCTTCCCTGAACTGCTGTTGGACAATGCAAAGTGCTTCTTTGACCACGTGGTGCTTACAGTCTAGAAATATGGGTGGATGTATTTATACATTACTTTTCAGGGCTTCAAAGAAAATTAAATTTAAGATTATGTAAACTCATCATCAAAAGAACAAATATGTCACCAATTCGGCCTGTGTTGTAAATTCTGATTCATTCATTAAGTTTCAGTGCACACATTCTTCTTCCCTGCTGCTTTCCTTGACTATTCCAAACAAAGCTAGTTAGTCATTCATTAATTCATTTCACCAATACATATTAAGTAGTGTTTACATGCTTTGCTAGGAATAGAAATGTGAGCACATCCTCAGCATATTCTGAATGTAGTTACAATTTTAATATTGACTTTTTCCTTTTGGGGGTTCCCACAATAGTGTATGCAGCAGAGAGTAAGCCATTTGGAGGTAAAGTACCTCTTTGCTTCCCTGATAACAGCTCTGCACACTCTCCCTGAAATAGGTTTATAGGTTCATACAATCAACATTTTGCCTATAATTTTTCAGCGTTCATGGACTTCCTGAAACTCTATCGTGGGTCATTCATATTATGTCAGTAATCCCTGCTCCATCTTGGCAGGTGCCTATAAATATCACTTGTGTACATGTATACATCTGCCTTTTTTTTTTTTTGAGACAGTCTCATTTTGTCATCCTCAGTAGAGTGTCATGGTGTCACAGCTCACCGAAACCTTCAGCTCTTGGGCTTAGGCGATTCTCTTGCTTCAGCCTCCCACGTAGCTGGGACAGAAGAGAACCCGCCATAACGCCCAGCTATTTTTTGTTGTAGTTTGGCTGGGGCCGGGTTTGAACCTGAAACCCGTGGTGTATGAGGCTGGTGCCCTACTCACTGAGCCACAGAAGCCACTCTATACATCGTGTTTCTTTTCTTTTCTTCTTTTCTTATGGGCTCCTCTTGGGCAGCGTCTTTCTGTATTTACAGTAGCTAACACTAACAGCACAAATCAGTAATTAGTGAGTAAAAGTGGATATGTATAAAGATGTAATACACGCTCCACAAGAGAGGCTTGTGCTGACATAATACAACTATACCAAGGACAACTCATCACAGACTACATCATTTAGGATCTCTGTTGAAACCAAAATAAAAAAAATCCAAAATAGACTTAATAAATATCAACTTATTGAAGCACATAACTGAAAATTTAAGGATAAGCTTTCTTTCAGGCATAGCTGGATTGGGGGAGGGGGAGTTCATCAATGTCATTGTTGCCATGTTTGTTGTCGACCTCTTGCTCTGATTCAGATTTGCTGGATCTGGTTATGTGTAGATGCTTCACTCAGGTGGCGAGACTGTCAGCAACCAGCATCCTACATGCTTCAAAGTTCAGGACCATTAGAAATGGCAGATTCTCTTCTGGAAACTCCCATGAAAGTCCTGAGGTTCACTGTGTCCAGAGAGACTTCAGTCAAGTGGATCACTCTTGAACCAATCACAGTGCCTCAGGTGTCACAGTGCTCCACACCTGCCTTGAACCAATCACAGTGCCTCAGGGCTGTCACAGTGATCCAACTGCCTTGAACCAATCACAGTGCCTCAGGGTTGTCACACGGTGATCTGCACCTGCCTGGAACCAATAATAGTGCCTGGGGGATGTCACACGTGATCCACACCTGCGGTTGTGGTTGACCCCCGACCTGGCCACATGCACCAAGTGCAGAACAGAACGCTGGCAAATGCCCACCTGTTCTCTTTCTTATCCACACCTTTTCAAAACTCACAGATCCACATATGCTGCTCCCTTTCCTCTGCAAATACAGACGTCCTCTTTCAATTAGCTCCATTTTATTCACAAACTATAGAGAAATTGACTGGAAACTAATTTGAGAAAAGAAAAATGAGTATAATGTATTAACTTTTACTACTGACCATGTCCAGACTCAAATTATAATATTTAAGTTCATGTAATAATGAATCTTTTGATTGTCAAAAATATATGAAGCTGGCTTCCTGTGCATCTATGTTCAGCTTGACCAGTGCGGTAATATTCAGCCTCTGAGATTCCCTCAGCTCCCTACTCCACCTTGTTGGCTTCACTCTGTGGCCTCTGGAGACCCAAAATTAGATACAGCATTGAGATGTCTTGCTCTTACCAACCTCACTTGGTCCTACAGCCCATCCCTTAACCAATCACTACGGCCAAGAGGCAGAAACATGCTGAAGGGCTTAGTCTGATGCATGTGTTTTATTGGAAATCCAGTTAGTTGTGCAGACACCACCTGAGCTGAGGATAGATTTGCCCAAAGTAAAGTTAGAATGCTGTAATCACAAGAATAAAGTAGATAGAAGGAAAAAAATGATTATTCAAATAATATAACTGTAATTCCCATCTTGGAGTTTTAATAGTGGACTCCAAGTCCAGGACCTCTGAAGGATACACCATAATTTTACTTACAGAAATGGCTTCTCAGAGTTAGGCAACTGTGAACAGATAATATGTCTGGCCACTCCAAACACACCCAATATCACATTGAGGAAAGTGAACTACCACTTCCAAAGAGAAGAAAAGATTCCACTTCTGTGGTTGGAAGACAGGCTCATTACAGCTAAGAAAGCTGAATATTATAGATAGATAGATAGATAGATAGATAGATAGATAGATAGATAGATCTGCCTGACATTTCTTCAGAAATTTGTCAATTCAAGAACAGTGTTGAGGTGGGTAGGGTGCCAGCCCATATACTGAGGGTGGCAGGTTCAAACCCAGCCCAGCCTGCTAAAATGGCAATGACAACTGCAACAACAAAAAATAGCTAGACATAGTGGTGGGTGCCTATAATCCTAGCTACTCAGGGAGCTGAAGCAAGAGATTCACTTGAGCCCAAGAGCTACAGGTTGCTGTGAGCTGTGACAGGACAAGAAAGTAAGACTATGTCACACACACACAAAAAAAAACCAGTGTTGAGGCTAAACTGAGAGTGGGAGTGAACAAGGAATGACCAAAAAAAAAAAAGAACATAATCTAATTCATAAAAAGTTATTCTAAGGAGAAAAGTTAAAGTAATCCCATTAACATTTTGATAGATAAAGAAAACATACCAGAAACATGTGGCCACAAAATGAATAAACTGCCATCTAATATTTTATAATGATCTGGAAGAATTAAAAAAACAAAAAACAAAAAAACATAGCTAAGATGGTGGCCGAGTAACACCTTTTATACAACTGGGTGTAGTGAGATTGAGGAGATAAGACTCCAGGCATCTCTGGCTGGTGGGATCTGCCCAGAAACTTCCCTTTGGTGACACAGGGAGTCAGTAAGAGACTTCTGGACCCCATGAAGAGAACAAAGTGGTGGAGAATTGGCAAGTGGTAGGTGCGTTTGTTCAGTCAGAGGCTGCCTGCAGCTGTAACCATATTAACAGGGAGACTGCAAGTGGAAAAAGCCTTACCTATGGGCTGTTTTGGTTTTTTTTTTTTGGACTTGGGCACTTGACTGAACTGCTTTGAGAGATCTTGGGGGGGTGTGTGGCCAATTTTGGGTATTGTCTAGGGCCTCAGACTGAGCTGCTGAGCCAGAAAGGAGCTAATATTATTTACCTGTGGGCTGCCCACACAGCCACTGTGGGGGAGCTGACCCTGTGGGTCACAGTGCTGGGATGAGACAGGAGACCTTGGGCGAGTAATCAAGTGACGAAGGCGGGGACTGAGATGCTGGCAAAGAGCAGAGATCTAAGTGCCTGGCAGATTACAGTTTTGGTCCTTAGGGGCATAGAGTGAGACCAGTTTGGGCATACCGGATAAGCAGGCAGCCATGTCAGGAGAGATCCCAGCCATAAGTGCTTTCTTCAGAAAGCTTCTGCTTAGCCAAGGTTCACAGTTAGAGTGTTTTTTAAGTGGGCTGAGGAGATATTTGGGCTCCCAAGCCTGTGGAGTCTGAGAAATCAGTACAGTCCTCCAATCCCCATTTCACACAGCTGTATCAGCATTGTGATTAACATCTCATACCTCAGAAGATCACCTGTTCCCTAGACAATATTCGGCAAGATATATATATATATATATATATACTTTTTTGGTTTTTGGTTTGGGGGATTTTGGAGGGTGGTTTTATTTATTTATTTATTTTTTCTTGGTTGTTGCTTTTCCTTTTTTTAATTCAACATTTTTTCTCTAGGTTTTTCTTTTTTCTCTTTTCTTTTTTCTAGTTTAAATACAATGTCCCATTTTTTGCCATCTTTAACAATTAGAACTTCATTTTTGCTAGTGTTTTTGCCCCTATTATTTGTTTTTTCCCTTGTTTTTATCCTATAAGGGATTTTGTTTGTTTGTTTCAGCTTGATTTATGGTACTTTTATCTTTCCTCTCTACCTGGTAGAGAGGGAGTACTGTGTCTGATCAACCTGACAAAGAGCTTCTGACCTCAAGGGAACCACCCAACCCAGTAGCCCCAGAGGTTGGGGGTTTTTAAGTTTGGGTCAAAGTACCCACTATACATCTGTATTACTCCTGTCTCCTTCTTTTGTTGCCTCTCTTCTTTTTGTCAATATTTCCTTTTACTTATGCCCCTCTCCTTTCTCTTTTTTCTTTCTTTCTGAAATATTTTTTCCCTTCTTGCTCTTCACTCTTCTCATGTTTCTGGTCCTGTACCAAAAGGACTCATTAAAACTTTAGGCCAGAGGCACAGTAACTTAAAGGGCAACAGGAAGTGAAAGAAAAATTAGGGCAGGGAAACAGATACAAGAAAAAACTCATGAAAAAGAATCAGCAGAAAAATCCGGAAACATGACATTCCAGTCCAGAGCAAACCCTTCAAGGGACTGTGAGGTAGCTACTGCAGAGGATTCCATCTATAAAGAAATGTTAGAAATGACAGAACAGTAATTTAAAATACTGATGATGAAAGCAATGAAGGAAATTGCCGAGAAAGTGGAAAACAACCAAAAAACAATGAAATAAATTGCTGAGAAAGTGGAAAATGGAAAGTGGAAAACCAAAAGGAAATCCAAAAACAGAATCAAACAAGAGATTACTGATATGAAGAAAATAGAAAGGATATAGCATAGCTGAAGGAACTGAAGCGTCAATTAGGGAACTTAAAGATGCAATAGAAAGTACCAATAACAGATTAGATCATGCAGAAGAAAGAATCTCAGAGGTAGAGGATAAAGCTCTTGAGATAACTCAGATAGTTAAAAAGGCAGAAAAGAAGAGAGATAAAGCAGATTGTTCACTGACAGAATTATGGGACGTTATGAAGCATTCAAACATATGAGTTATAGGTATCCCAGAAGGGGAAGAAGAATGCCCTAGAGGAATGGAAGTCTTTCTAGAGAATATTATGAATGAAAATTTACACCAAATATCACCAAAGATTCTGACATACTCTTTTCAAAGGAATATCAGACCCCTGGTCGCCTCAACTCAGATAGAGCTTCTCCAAGACACATTGTGATGAACCTATCTAAATCAAGACAAAAGAAAAGATTTTGTAAGCTGCCAGGAGTAATCCCCAATTGATCTACAGCAGCAAATCAATCAGAGTGACCATGGACTTTTCTAACGAAACTTTTCAAGCCAGAAGACAATGGTTATCTACCTTTAATCTACTTAAACAGAACAATTTCCAGCCCAGAAATCTATATCCCGCTAAGCTTTAAAATTGACAGAGAAATCAAATCTTTTACTGATATACAAACATTGAGGAAATTTGCCACAATAAGACCAGCTCTGCAGGAAATACTTCAACCTGTTCTACATATTGACCATCATAATGGACCTTCAGCAAAGTAAACACCCAGAAGTTAAAGGACAGAACCTAGCTTCCACAATGATGTAAAAGACAAAACTAAGCAGTGGACTTTTGCAAAGTAAGATAAATAGAATGCTACCATGCTTATCAATTATCTCAATAAATGTCAATGGCTTGAATTCCCCACTGAAGAGGCATAGATTGGCTGTTTGGATTAAAAAAACACAAGCCATCTATTTGCTCTCTGCAGGAAACACACCGCACATCAAAAGTCAAATTAAAACTCAGAGTTAAGTGTTGGAAGTCAATTTTTCAGGCAAACGGAATTCAGGAAAAAAGAGGGATTGCAATCTTATTTTCAGATACACATGGATTTGAAGCAACTAAAGTCAAAAAAGACAATGATGGTCACTTCATATTGGTCAAGGTAAAAATACAACAAGAAGACATTTCAATTCTAAATATTTATGCACCTAATTTAAATGCTCCCAGATTCTTGAAACACATCTTACTTAGTCTGAGTAATATGATATCCTATAACACCATGATAACAGGGGACCTTAACACCCCTCTAAACAGAAATTAAACAATGATATAAGAGACTTAAATAAGACCCTAGAACAACTGTGCTTGATAGACGTATATAGAACACTCCATCCTAAAGATAAAGAGTATACACACTTCTCATAGTCCTATGGAACATTCTCCAAAATTGATCATATCCTAGGACACAAAACAAACCTCAACAGAATCAAATGAATTGAAATTTTACTTTGCATCTTCTCAGACCACAGGGCACTATAAGTCGAACTCAGTTCCCCAAAAAAAGTTCAACCTCACACAAAGGCATGGAAGTTAAACAACTTTATGCTGAATGACAGTTGGGTGCAGGAAGAAATAAAAAAGGAAATCATTAACTTCCTTGAATACAACAACAATGAAGACACAAGTTACCAAAACCTGTGGGATACAGCAAAAGCAGTCCTGAGAAGAGAATTTATCACTTTAGAAGCCTACATTTGAAAAACAGAAAGAGAGCTCATCAACAAACTCGTAAGTCATCTATGGAATTGGAAAAAGAAGAACAGTCTAAGTCTAATCCAGCAGAAGAAAAGAAATATCCAAAATTAAATCAGAGATTAATGAAATTGAAAACAAAAGAATCATTCAGAAAATTAATGAAACAAAGAGTTGGTTTATTGAAAAAATAAATAAAATAGTTTATGATTTAATAAAAAATAAAATAATAAAATTTAAAAAATAAATAAATAGATAAACCTTTGGCCAGACTAACTAGAAATAAAAAAGTAAAGTCTCTAGTAACCTCAATCAGAAAGGATAAAGGGGAAGTAACAACTGATGCCACAGAGATAAAAGAGATTATCTCTGAATATTATTAGAAACTCTATGCCCAGAAATTTGACAATGTGAAGGAAATGGATCAATATTTGGAATCACACCCTCTCCCTAGATTTAGCATGAGTGAAACAGATCTCCTGAATAGAATAATTTCAAGCACTGAGATCAAAGAAACAATAAACATCTCCCAACAAAAAAATACCCTGTTCCAGATGGCTTCCCACCAGAATTCTATCAAACCTTCAAAGAAGAGATTATTCCTATATTGCAGAAATTATTTCAAAAAATTGAAGAGGAAAGAATCTTCCCCAGCACATTCTATGAAGCAAACATCACCCTGATACCAAAACCAGGAAAAGACCCATCTAAAAAGGAGGACTTAAGACCAATTTCACTAATGAATATAGATGCAAAAGTTCTCAACAAAATCCTAGCCAATATATTACAGTTTATACCAAAAAAGTCATACATCATGATCAAGTAAGTTTCATCCCAGGGATGCAAAGCTGGTTTAATATACGTAAATCCATAAATGTTAGTCACCATATCAACAAAAGCAAAAACAAAGCCCATATGATCCTCTCAATAGATGCAGAAAAAGAATTTGATAAAATCTAGCATCTTTTTCTAATTAGGACATAGTTTAGGCATAGGTGGCACATTTCTTAAACTGAGTGAAGCTATCTATGACAAACCCACAGCTAATATTTTACTGAATGGAGTAATACTGAAAGCTTTTCCACTTAGAACTAGAACCAGACAAGGTTGTCCTCTGTCACCATTACTGTTCTACATAGTGCTGGAAGTCCCAGCCAATATAATTAGGTAAGACAAGAAAATAAAAGGCATCCAAATGGGAACGGAGGAGGTCAAGCTCTCCTTCTTTGCTAACGATATGATCTTATACTTAGAGAACCCCAAAGACTCAACCACAAGACTCCTGGAAGTCATCAAAAATACAGTAATGTCTCAGGTTATAAAATCAATGTCCACAAGTCAGTTGCCTTTGTATATGCGAATATAGCCAAGATGAGAAGCTAATTAAGGACACAACTCCCTAGAATTAGCCCCAAAGAAAACGAAATACCTAGGAATATATCTAACAAAAGAGGTGAAGGACTTCTTCACCTCTTCACTTCACCTCTTCACTTCTTCACCGTAATATAAAGAATATTATGAAATCCTAAGAAAGGAAATAGCAGAGGACTTTAACAAGTGGAAGAACATACCATGCTCATGACTGGGAATAATCAAGATCATTAAAATGTCTTTACTTCCCAGAGCAATCTACTGATTCAATCTCATCCCTATTAAAATACCAACATCCTATTTTCAAGACTTGGAAAAGATGATGCTGCACTTTGTATGGAATCAGGAAAAAAACTGTATAGCTAAGGCAGTTCTTAGTAATAAAAACAAAGCTGGGGCATCACTGTAACAGATATTAGGTGCTACTACAAAGCCATAGTGGTCAAGACAGCATGCATTGGCACAAAAATAGAGACATAGACATTTGGAATTGAATAGAAAACCAGGAAATGAAACCAACAACTTATAACCACCTAATCTTCAATAAACCACATAAGAATGTCCACTGGGGGAAAGACTCCCTATTCAATAAACGGTACTGGTAGAACTGGATATCCACATGTAAAAGACTGAAACTGGACCCCCACCTTTCTCCACTCACAAAAATTGATTCAAGATGGATAAAGGACTTAAATTTAAGGCAAGAAACAATAAAAATCCTCAAAGAAAGCATAGGAAAAACACTGGAAGATATTGGCCTGGGGAAATACTTCATGAAGAAGACTGCCATGGCAATTGCAACAACAACAAAAATAAACAAATGAAATTTAATTAAACTGAAAATCTTCTATACAGCTAAGGAGACAACAACCAAAGCAAATAGACAACCCACTCAATGGGATAGGATATTTGCATATTTTGAATCAGACAAAAGTTTAATAACTAGGATCTACAGAGAACTTAAATTAATCCACATGAATAAAGCCAACAATCCCATACATCAGTGCAGGGGAGAGAGGAACAGAACCTTCTCTAAAGAAGGCAGATGAATGGCTAACGTACGAAAAAATGCTCATCATCCCTAATTATTAGAGAAATGCAAATTAAAACCACCCTGAGATATCATTTAACTCCAGCAAGAATGGCCCATATCACAAAATCTCAAAACTGCAGATGCTGGTGTGGATGTGGAGAGAAAGGAACACTTTTACACTGCTGGTGGGACTACAAACTAATATAACCTTTTTGGAAAGAAGTATGGAGAAACCTCAAAGACCTCTACCTAGACCTCCCATTTGATCCTGCAATCCCATTACTGGGCATCTATCCAGAAAGAAAAAAAAATCTTTTATTATAAAGACACTTGCACTAAACTGTTTATCGCAGCTCAATTTACAATCACCAAAATGTAGAAACAGCCTAAATGCCCCTCAACCCAGGAATGGATTGGCAAGCTGTGGTATAGGTATACCATGGAATGCTATTCAGCCATTAAAAAAAATGGAGATTTTGCAGCATTTGTATTAACCTGGATGGAGATGGAACACATTACTCTTAGTGAAGCATCACAGGAACAGAGAAGCATGAATCCTATGTATTCAACCAGGTGTCCTCAAACTATGGCCTGCAGGCCACATGCGGCCCACCTAGGACATTTATCCAGCCCGCTGGGTGTTTTTGCTGCCGCTGCCTGTCCTGCTTAGCAGCCAACTTGTCCTGGAGCCCACAGTCCAGCCCTCCAATGTTCTGAGAGACAGTGAACTGGCCCCCTGTTTAAAAAGTTTGAGGACCCCTGTATAATTCAACTGTAATATGAGGACAATTAATGAAAATTAATGACATGGTGGGGGTTGGGAGGGGAGAGCAGACAAAGAGAGAAGGAGGGAGGGGGGAGGAAAGGGAAAAAAAAGAAAAGAAAATAGTCAATAATTCTCACATAAGTTGGATTTAATTTTGACCAAAGTACACTATTTGAACAATAATTTTTAATTCAACTTGTTAATATGTTGTTTAGGATATTGCATCCTCATTTATAGGTGAAATATGTTTGTAATTTCCCTTTATAATAATATATTTTTTCTTATTTTAATATCAGGTTTATCCAGATGAAGTAGAAAAAATATAAAAATTAAAAATAAATATTCTTAAAGCAAATTAATATTGTGATATATCTGTAACATATCAAAAGTGTGTCCATTTACTGAAGAATTAATTATAAAATTTTAATTTCAAAAAAAATCCCAAAGTCGTCCTGGCTCCAATGTTTAGCCAGGGTAGAGGGCTTATTAAAAAAAAAAAAAGTAGTGTATTCATACAATGGAATGTTATTCATCAGTAAAAAGAAATGAAGTATTGATGCATGTTGCAACATGGTTGAAACTTGGAAACATTAAGAGAGAGAAGTTAGTTAGAAACCTGGCTAATTTTATGCTTCCATTTCTGTGAATTAGCCAGAAAAGAATGATATAAGATAGGAAGTCTTGGGGGCAGAGTTTGAGTGTTAAGTGGTGAGTCACTACTAATGAGTATGAAGTTTCTTTTTACAGTGATAAAAAGGTAGTAAAATTGATTTGAATATGATTGCACACCTCTGTAAATAAACAAAAGCTCTATGTACAAAGCTATAGAATACAAAGCTATTGTACAAAGCTTTAAGTGCAAAAATTGTATGGCAGGTGAATATTTTATATCTCAATAAAGTATACCAAAAAACTTAAAAAAAAAATCACAGCTTTGAAATAACCTATCAATAATAGCACAGTTTAGAAATGATGTGGCTAAATCAAACCTGTAATAGTATTATTGAATCATTTTGTAAATATGTTCTGTAAAAACTGGTTCCATTTTAGGCAGCTCCTGTGGCTCAAAGGAGTAGGGCAACAGCCCCATATATCAGAGGTGGCAGTTTCAAACCTGGCTCCAGCCAAAAACTGCCAAAAAAAAAAACTGGTTCCATTTCATTCAAAATTTGTTGGAAATCTTTAATACAAGTGTTCAGTGAATAGGGTGCTAAGAAACTTCAGATGTTAAATGACTGGTGAACTGCAATTATTGAAAATAGACCTTACAAGCAAAAAGACACTGAAAATTATCCCAACAAAAGCAAGGGAGGAACTGAACAAATCAAAGCACGAGAGCTCAGATGGTATACAGAATTTAATTTTCAACTTCTATAAGTGTGATTTGCAATATCTTGGATTGTGAGAAGAATTTTTGATGAACTTTCTATTTTAATTGGATAAAGTTATGTTCTGATTTGAACAGAATGAAACAGAGAAAGCCTAGGATTTTCCAGAATATAAACGTAAAACATCCGGGAGAATCATAAATAGAACCAAGTGATTTAAAGGGACTTCTCCATGTAAATTTGTTTTCAAAGAAAGGTAATATGGCTAAAACTGTACCTACAAAATATTTAGTTAAAATATTTCCACATTTACTATCTTTGAAAAAGACAGGAACACCCTCCATTTGGTAGAATTTTCTCTTGATCTATCAGGTAGCTCAAAACCCAAAAAGAGTGTTTTCTCAAAGATATTTGTGTATGAAGAGAAAATTCAACCAACATTGTCAACAAAGTTATTAATCATAAATTCAAAATTATAAGATTTCAATTCATTTTATAATATATTGTTAATGATCATACAGGGGAAGAAACCCCTTTATTTCTTCAGTAGCCAGTGACAGGCTATTACAAACTCATACAGAAGGAAGAAACCATTTGAAGACTATTACCAAGATGAATTATTCTGCCTTTGTTATCTTTTGATGCTAAAAGCCAAATTTAAAAATCTGCCTTACTATACACTATGTAAACATTGTGTAACTATTATTTTATCTTTTCAGAACAAATCTTATGTTTAAAAATAAATTTGAGTAGAACTTTCTATAAGTTCACCAGTATAATAAAATCAAGTTCTATATGAGAAATGAATATTTCTAAAAGTTATATAATTTTTGGTACCTTCTTTCACTTTCAAAATTATACTAGTTTGGAAAATAAATTACATACATTAATTATTAATTGAGAATAATGAGTACGATGTAGGTTTGGATGCTAGAGATTCTCAAAGTCCAGCATATCCGTTGAAAGTTCTGATGTGAGAAGAGATTGCTTCTATGTGGTGATTGTGTAGCTCCTGACAGGCATGCTCATGCGGGCCATGGAAAAGCTTCAGTAATTATTTTGATAATAAATTTCAACAAATGGTTCTCAGTAATGAGAATACATATGGTAAAACTGATTTTTAAGTCTAATCTTACAAAAAAGTCAACTCTAAGTTGATTAAAACCAACTGTATAAGGGAAAGTTATAAAACCAAAAACATATAAAAATAATTTCCTTATTTCAAGATAGTAAGTAATTGCTAAGCAAGACAAAAACACCAGCCGTAATTTATACTATTTAAGCAGCAATGAATTATTATTATAATACCTAAAAACAAATTAAGTCTGGGAACAAGATAGAGACAGCATAAAAATGAGAAAGATATAAAACCAATGAAAATATGCAAAAAGTAAAAATGTATTTTAGAAAAGAGGATTTTCACATGGCTAATAAGCTTAATAAAAGTACTTAACTGCATTAGAGTTGAGAGAAATGCCAAGGAAAATTGCATTTCTAACAATGACATATAAACAGATTAATAAAAATAATTTTAAATCTGACACCACAGAGTAAAGATGTAATGCAATAGAATTTCTCACACATTTCTGGTAGGCATTTACCTTGTTAAAAATGCTTTGAATAGCAATTGACCTTGCCTTCTAAATTTAAAAACATATATATCTTGTAACTTAGCAATTCACTTCTAGATATATGTTCTAGAGAAATGTGTGCTATTCTTATTGAATATATGTATGTGACCACATTTTTTTTTTTGCACTAACCTCACAATAGAGACAAAAAAATTGGTTCATCAATACTATAGGAGATAATGTGTGGTCTGTATGTAGATAGAATTTTATATATCAGTGACAAAGAATAAATCACAAGTTCGAACAATATCTTGTATGAATCTCACAAGTATGATATCAAGCTAAAGAAGTTGGTCTAAATATGATGTGAGCGGTTGGAGTCCATATATATCAATTTCAAAAATAGGTAAACCCATAGTATATTGTTTAGGGATGCATGTAGGTGGTAAAACTATAAAGGAACATAAAAATCTAGATAACGGTTGTCTCCAGTGTGACAGAAGGGAGGGGACCACTCCCCACTCAGAGTCCAACATAAACTTTCTTGAGTTGTCTTGAGGCAAAAAGGAAGCCCAGGCTTTCATAGTCAGTATCACATCCAATTAATAGGAGTTATTGTGTAATGGATTGGCCTGAACCCAATAAGAGCCACTTTGGCTCAATCTATAATCTTTAGAATTTCTGGGAAGAGAGCTCAATATGCTAGTAGCCATGTCATCAGCCTAGTCTGACGATAGGCCCAACAAGAAAATATAGCTAAGAAATGAAGACAGTGGAACTGTGCCCTCAGGAGAGATTGTCAAGCTTTGAAACCACATGGCAAAACAAAACCCATCCCTGGACTGTTCATCTAAGTTGATTTCTTTCTTAGCACAGTTTTCATTGTTTCTTAAGGGTAAAAGGTCCAGTATTCCACAAGTCATCAAAATGTCACAGCCCACAATGTCATTTTCTAGCATAGTCATCTACAGTCTAGTACATCTCACGCCGTAATTGGCACACAATTGCTTAATCAAATAAAACACGAGTCATTTATTCTTCAAATGCAGGGAAGTGGAGTGAGAACATTAGCCCAAATATACTTCCTTTAAGCCTCACATACTCTTCCAACAGTTGTTCCTGTGTAGTTATTGTGACTGCCCATGCTGGTGTCATCACGCACTATTATTATCTTCTGTTATTTTATTAACTTGAAGTGTGATTAACACGAGTCTTATATATAAAGTTTGTAATAACACACTTAGGTTGAAGTTCTATCTTCACTGATCGCTGCATTTGTGATTCATGGCAAGTTCATCTACCCAAGTTAATTAACTCAAGGTAATTGAAACATAACATCCTCACCTATAAAACTGATGTTAATCATAGTATTTGCTCATGAAGTTATTGTAAAAGCTACATGAAATACTTGCAGAGGCTTATACTGAAGTGCTTAGAAGTGCCTATTGTGAATCTAGTCAGCATGGAGTCAGCCTCTTGCTGAGTAACCACCAGCTGTGAGACATTGAGAAGGGTGGTGCTTCAATGTTCTTACCTGTAAATCGGAAGGTCACAGCAGCAAAGTCACCTCTGAGATTTGGGTAATAAGAGTGTTCACTCAGAACAGAGTTCGCCAATTAATAATTGTGCAAGAATTACTTACTTTTACTATTAGAAAATAATTTCAAAAGAGCCTAACACATAATAAATGTTAACAATTAATACTAAACTCTATTATTAGTATGAAGAATAAAAGATTGGATATAACAACTAATTCTACATTCATTAAAAATAACATGACAATTTACAAATACTGTTACACCAATAAATATGACAACTTAGATAAAATTGACAATTTTTTTGGAAAACACAACTCACCAAAACTAACACAATAAGAAATAAAAGTCTGAGTAGTCTTATATCTATTAAAGACATGTAACTCATAATCAGAAAATTTTCTTCAAAGGAAATTCTTGTCCCAAATTGATTCCCTGTTTAATTCTATCAAACATTAAAGGAAAGAATAATATACTAATGTTACAAAATACTTTCAAAATATAGAGAAAGAATACTACATTCTCATATTTTTAGGCCTGAATAACTATTACCAAAATCCAGCAATAATAATACACGTAAAGACAAAACTACAGGTTAAGCACACAACCAAGTTGTAAAAAAGCAAATAAAGCAATTTATTAAAAGTATGATCTGTACTACCAAATAGATCTGTCCCTCAAATTTAGGGTTCAATTAAGAAATGAAAATCAATAAATATAATGCAATATATAATGAAGGATTAAAAACATATAAATATATTAATACATTTAGGAAAAGCATTTGACAAAATTCAACAATACTCATGCATAATAAAAACTTTCAGAAAATTAGTTTCTTAATCTGATTAAGGGTATGTGGTAAACTGAACTATGGCTCCTAAAAAGATACTTCCCATTTTTAACCCCTAGAATGTGAATGGACACCTTATGTGAAAAATGGGTTTTTGCAGAACGTATGTCCTATATCATTTTCATATAGCACATAATTATGTCAATGTGGGGTCATCCTGGATTAGGTGTGTAGGCCCCAAAATACAAGAAGTGTCACTATAAAATACATCTGAAAGAGAAACACAGACGGACAGAAGAGGAACACTGTGCCTCTCGGTCACCACGGAGATGGAGATTAGCAGGACACAGCCGCTAGCCAGGAAATGGCTGAACCACCAGAACCAGGGCAGAGGCAGCCAACAGCATGTACTCTGGAGGGAGCAGGACCCTACAGAAAATTTGCAACTCCAAGGTCATAATTTATTTCTGTTGTTTAAGCCACTTGGTTTGTGATAAAATTTTAATGTGCCCATAGAAAGCTAATATTGAGCATTTATGAAACCACTACAGTTCACATCATACTTAATGAGGAACTATTAAACAATTCAATGTGATCTGAAATCATCAGCCTAATCAGCATTTTAGCTGGAGGTTGTAGCCTGTGGAATAACCTAAGAAAATAAAATAAAAGACTAGCAAAGGGAAGAACTAAAAATGTTTTATTTGCCTATAATATTTTTACCTATGTTAAGAAAAGGAACTTCATAATACATACCAAAATTCTAGGGCTAAAAAAGAAATTTATCAAGCTTGCAGGATATAAGGTTAATAGAAAATAATCAACTACGTTTATATATAGTAGTAGCAAAGAATTGTCAGATAAAATTCAAAAACTCCATTTATACTAACATAAAAATAACATAGGCAGGAATAAATTTAACAAAAGGCACACAAGTTTTGTACCCTGAAAAATACTATGAAACATTATCAACAGAAATTAAATAAGAGCTAAATAAATGGAGGTGTGTAATACGTCCATAGGAAGAGGCAAGATTGTTCATATGTCAAAGTATTCCCCTGTATCCATAGATTCAATGTACTCCCAAGCAAAATCTTCATAGGTTTTAAAAGGATAACTCTAAAAAGACAATGAGAATGATCTAAAACAGCTAAGAATAGATTACAAATGAAAACGCTGAGGTATGTTAAGACTTCCTATAAAGCAATAAAAATCCAGGATGCCATGGCCTTAGGGAAAAAATAAAGCGGTAGGATGAACAGAACAGAGATTTTAAAGTGTAAAAGAAAATACTTTCAGCAAATTTCACTGAAACAGCAAAATAAAGAATGAACAAACAGATTGTATCATTTTCATATAGCAAAATAGTTGGCAATGAGATAAAAATGACATATGCATAAACATAGATAAATCCGTGTGGACAAAAATGAAACAGTGGTTTATACGATGGGTAAAGATTCACGGCAAGGTAGAAAATGGAACTACCCACCCAGGATGATGGAAATGATTTGTATCTTGAATGGCGATAGAAACATGTATTATATGACAAAACTCATCAAATTTTACACTTTTTAAAACTCCACATAAAAGTAGTAAAATGTTAAATAAGACTTAAATACTCAAGGGCGGTAGAAGAGAAATGTGCCCATACAGTAACTGGACGCAGAAGTTCGAGTTCCCTGAAGTAATGTCATGAGGTGTTGTAGAAAATTCCCTACCTTGAATATATTCCAAAATATTTTGAAAAAGAAAATTCTAGAATATTGCCAATGTAAAGTTTGTAGCTGAGAGACTTAGTTACGTCAAAAGTAATAGGCAAGAGGGTAACTGGTTGAGCAGAGCTTTAGGTAGTTTCATGGGATTTAAGAGGCACAATTAGGCATAATGTAGGACAGATATCCAACTCACAAGACCCTCCTCAGGGCTGTCTCTTTGTTTATTTGTAGTTGTTGTTTAATTTCTAGGATTTATCTATTGTTACCAAAGTCCTCTAGGAATCAGATGATCTTGTGGACCACATGGTCTTATAAAACCATCTGATTCCTGGAGGAATTCATGTATTAGACCCCAACCCTTGATGTGATGGGATGAGGAGGTGGGGCTCTGGGAGGTAACTGGATTATTGACTTCGCATAAAGAACCCCAAAGTTCTCTCCCTCTCTTTCTGCCACCTAGGAATACAGTGAGAATTCAACAGTCTCAGGACCCGACCATGCTGACAATCTGACCTTAGACTTCCAGCCTCTAGAACTATAAGAAATAAATTTCTGTTATTTATAAGCCACATAGTCTATGTAATTTTGTTACAGAAGCCCAAACAGACAGAACAGATGGTAAAGAGGTCAAGCCTGCTTTTTTTTTTTTTTTTTTTTGTAACCAGGTCCCCACATCAGGAAAACAATCATTGGTTTAAGACCAGAGTCCTGACCAGCCTCAAGGAGCCTGCTCTTAGCCTGAGGATTTCTTCCCAGGGCCAAATCAAACCTTTACCAACCACAGCTTTTGGGTGCGACATCGTCACTTCTGACACCAACATCATTGTGGAATCTTGTTTTTATCACTAAAAGCTGTCTTACCCCCCTTCTTTCTACTGAATTTGTTTTAATAATTACCAGAATTCAGGGGGCATTCTCTAATCTCTCATGGAAGATTTGGTTTTCTTAAATAAAACTTTATTCAACACACAGACAGTTTGCCTTCCCAGCAGTTTTATCTAACTGGGACTGATCTTCCAAGCACCGTGCTATAGCATTTTGTGCAAGGGCTGAAGCATTTTCTGCTTTCTTTGCTGTGCAGAAGAAAATTGACATCAGAATTCTGTCAACTCTCCATATCACTTCACACTGTTCAAGAGCACTGTGCCTCAGTTCAGAGACGGAGGAATTTGACGTATGTGACCAGATATAATTCTTAATGCCAAGCCCTGAAAACTTTCCATTTATATCTGTCACTTCTGTCTGAGGCCTGTCATTTTTCTAAAAATTCAGTGGCATATTGTAACGCCAACTCAAAATTCTCCACTCATTTCTGGCAGTGTATCTTCTGTAAGTGCTTCTAGACTTTGGTAGCACCAGGAGTTTAGCCACATACTCAGGAGCCAAGCACGGAGCAGCTCTCCAGCCCATCGTGGCTCCGGAGTCAAAGAAAAGGGCTTTGAGGACAGGACTCATGGCTGCTACAGACATTCTTTCCCATAGCTAAACAATTCCAATTTCTTGATACAATTCTTACTTTGGAAGTTTCGTTGTACCCCATTTTCTACTTTTTGTGGTCATCCATGGTTCTTAGCCTTCCTGTAAAAATCCCACAGTGCTTCAGAGCCTGGGTCAGGAACTGAAACACATGTCTTAAAACATGCAGTTCACAAAAGTTCCAATGAAGATCTCTGAGTTCTCACACTGTCACAGACTTTGAGATAGTGGATTAAGAATTATCACAGAACTTGCCTGATGTGTCTCAACCTCTGATTGCTTCACATCCCAGGATTCCTTCACGTTTCCCGGGTATGGCAAACGTCCATTCTCATTTCACTTACAAGGTGCATTTCATCTAAAACGCATCAAGGGACTGCATCTTAGTACAAGATTTCTATGTGAAAAATTACACATTACTAAGACTCCCAGCTACTTTAAGATTTGGAAAATTTATCTCTAAGTATCTCTTCCACAGCTTTGAAAATTCAAGCTGTCTCCAGAATTTCTCTGGATCTCTTAATTTTTCATATTTTTACATCCACTCTGCTTCCCTGTGTGTGGGTAAGTTGCATTCCCGCTCTGGCTGAGCAGCTCAATTGCTGTGCCCTTTCTACAAGCAGCTTTGGGCCCTGCATGTTCCCAGAGATATGAAAGTGCACAGTGAGGGTCTGAGGAGCAGTGCACAGCCTCCCATCCATCACCTGCCGGCCCCTCCTGCTGCAGCACCTTCTCTACAGACCCCACCTGTTCTCTTGCTGTGTTAGAAACCCCAGAACCCGAGTGTCATCTACTCTCTGACTTCCCTGCTTCCTTTCAAGCTGATGCCTCTCCTTGTTGCTCATCCTTCTAGAAGCTTGAAGATACTCTCGCTCATTGGTACTTGTTGAACTCCAAAATAGGCAAGAAGTTTTACCTGAGGAGTACTATGTCATTTTCACTCTGCAATTTTTATTCTACATAAGAAAAATGTGCTCACTTCTTCATCTTCCCCCCATTTTCCCAACCAGTTGTTGCATTGCTAACTGAACTGATGATAATCTCGAGGGCTCTTCTCCAAATATTTCAAAGGATAATACTCCATTATCCTTGATTCCTAAGTTCTCTTCCTCATTCCTCACTCAACCTTGTCAAAGACCTTGGAACAGAGGGACCTTCCAGAGACTTCACATTCTCACTGCAATTCATTATTTTCCTCTTGTGTCTAAAGAGATAGAGTCATGTGGGTCCATCTGTTATAGATTAGTGCTGTGTACATTTAATGTTGCCTTTTTTACCATTTCTAAATGTTTTATTCACCCCAATTCATTCCAAGTCTCATTGCTCACAGTAGCTTTTCTATATTTTTTCTACTTAATCTTCTAATCCCTTTTAGCAGAAGAACCACACTCTGCACAGAACCATCAGATAAGCAGTAATATTCCCAGCCATATATCACCCCCTTTTTTTGAATTTTAACTGTTATTATACCATCTTCAAATATTATCCCTTCTTGCCACCACATTCTTAGCAATGATTATAAATTGTCCCTCTCAAGCATGACATGGTTGTATATATTGAGAGAACCCTGAGAGCCCAAGTTACCAATATTTCTCCAACTGTAAAATGAGTACAGCATGTGATTTAACAGTGGGGTTTCTGTAAAATAGTCTAGGATTCTAGAAGAAGAAAAAAGTTATGTACAAGAACGTTCTTTAGAAATTTTTTAAATTATAGTAATGAAGAAAAGAAAAGGCATGATTTGATTATCTAGCAAAAGAAGAGCATGGCTAAGCAAATTACAATGTATATTTCTGCAGCAGAATCAATTTTGGTCAATTTATTGCTATGCTTTCAAGTCTTACATTTCTCATAACCCTGTGTAATAGACATTTTTCATATTTTGGACAACCACTCTCCAGACTTATTTCTGTTAATATGTTAGCTATGATGGGAAGATAGTGACTGCCTTCCTGTAGAGAAGCCAAAGAGGTTTAATCTTCATTTTCCTACACGGCACAGTCAAGGGGCAGAGACAGAAGACTCAGGCCAGTGCAGTGCTGTCTCACAGGACTGTGGGACGTGAGCTTTGCCAGTGCATGGTTGTAGAACATGTTCATTATGATTTAGTGCAGATCCTGTGTCCTATACTCTTCTGTAATTAGAGATTCCTGATGTCCACAGAGTCCTTGCCTGGACTTCTGTTTTCCAAAGTAACAAAGAAAACAAATGTTAGCAAGGGCTGGGAACTCTTCTAGATGTTTGATGAGTATAAACCCATTTGCTCGATATATACAAAACCCTATATGTAAATTCAATTATTATCCCATTTTTTAGATAAGAAAACAGTCTCAGAAAGTTTGGATGACTTGCTTAGGGTCACAAAGAATCAGAGTAATAACTTGAAACCAGGACCTCTGGCTGCACAATCCATGCCCTTAACAATGAGACTCCTGCCTTTTACACAGTCCTTTGAAAGCAAAAGCTTTGCCTAAAAACTCTTCTGACCCTTCCCAGTCAAAATGATATATATGCTCTTCTGTGCTCATGGCCTCAGGAAATGCAGATTATATAAGACCCAAGCTTTTTAATGTCAGTTCAGTTTGGGTAAGGGTCACAAGTACTACACAGTAGGTTTGGGGAGCCCAGGTGACCTGCATCCAAACTGGATATGGGCTTTTCTGATGGGAGGGATCTCGAGGTAAAGAAAATCTTTGATGGAAAGGTTTCTGCCTTGACACAACCTAGTCTAAAATCTAGGAAAGCAATGGTGGGAAAGACCACAGAAAATCCACATCAGCTAAGTTCAGAAAAAAAAAATCACACCTTGGGAGTAATAACACATCCTAGAAATAAGATAAAACTGAAACAGCCACCACCCCTCAGCCCTAGGAAAGCTACAACCAAGATCTATCATATCAAGGCAAACTGCTAGTGTTTAATTGCCATAATGAATGAATGAAACCCTTTATGAGAAGATAGAATAATCCATAGTTTCCTCACCCCATAATTATCTAGGGTGTCCATCATACCATTAGAAATTATTAACTGGGCTGGGTGCCTGTAGCTCAGCAGCTAGGGCACCAGCCACATACACTGGAGCTGGTGGGTTTGAATCCAGCCTGGGCCTGCCAAACAACAATGAGAACTACAACCAAAACAGTATTGTGGTGGGTGCCTATAGTCCCAGCCACTAGGGAGGTCAAGGCAAGAGAATCACTTAAACCCAAGAGTTAGAGGTTGCTGTGAGCTGTGACGCCACAGCAATGTACCAAGGGTGACAAAAGGAAGGGAAGGGAAGGGAAGGAAGGGAGGGGAAGGGAAGGGAAGGGAAGGGAGAAG
>NW_003852429.1:16272964-16285029 GCF_000181295.1 Otolemur garnettii
AAATTATTAACTGAAAAAATAAGAGAAAGATTACATATTAATTGTTGGAAAGACTTTGAATTGAAGCAGATGCAGAGATGATTAAGATATCAGAGTTAACATGGATTTAGCAATGATGATGATGAAATAATAAAGAAAGAAAATGGAGAAAAAGCATAGACAAAATAGATACAAAGATGCTTAATTTCAGCTGTAGTCCCAGCTACTCGGGAGGCTAAGGCATGAGAATCGCTTAAGCCCAGGAGTTGGAGGTTGCTGTGAGCTGTGATGCCACAGCACTCTACCCAGGGTGATCAAGTGAGACTCTGTCTCTGAAAAAAACAAAACAAAACAAAACATGGTGGCATGTGCCTATAGTCCCAGCTACTCATGAGGCTGCAGCAGAAGGATCACTTGAGTCCAGGAATTTAAGGCTGCTGTGAGGTATGAGTGGGCCACTGCGCACCAGCCTGGGCAACTGAGTGAAACCTAATGTTTGAACAAAAATCCCAAACATAATCCTAGCACTCTGGGAGGCTGACGCAGACAGATCACTTGAGCCTTAGGAATTGTAGACCAACCTGAGCAAGAGTGAGACCCTGTCTCTACTACAATAGAAAAATTAGCCAAACACTGTGGTGGGTGCCACGTAGTCCTGGATACTTGGGAAGCTGAGGCATGAGGATGGCTGAGCCCAAGAGTTTGTGGTTGCTGTGGTCTGTGATGACAGCACAGCACTCAAATGCAGAGTGAGAGAGTGAGACTCTGTCTCTGGAAAACACACACACACACACACACACAAAGAAAGTTAAAACCTACCATATCTGATACATGAAGAAATAAACTATCTATATATTCCAACAAGTATTAAAGTTGAATTTATAATCTAAATCCTTGTTGTTAAGAAAATTGCAGGTCCAGGTAGCTTTATTTTGAATTCTTTGAAACATTTAGGGAATATGTAACACCAAAATTTACATCAAAATATTCAGAAAATAGTGAAAGAAAAACTATTAAAAACTACCTAAGAAAACTAGAAAAACTATCCCAACTTATTTTATAGAGCAGTACAATCTTGATACAAATATCTAACAAGATAAAAAATGCAGGGAAAAATGCAAGAAATTCAGATTATAAAAGATAATGTTTTATTTCATATGTAAATAAAATTTTAGAGAATGCAATGAATGTAACACATTAAGAAATATCATCCTGACTTAGCAGGAATTCAGAAATTGCTGCATTGTTTTAGGAATGCCAAGTAGGTCTAATATGTGAAATGAGTGATTTCAAATCTTTCCATTAAAAGAATAAAAGTTAAGAACTTGGATGGATCTGGAGAACATTCTCCTAAGTGAAGTATCACAAGAATGGAAAAACAAGCATCCCATGTGCTCAGTGGTACATTGGAACTGGCAGTTCAACAACTACACACTCACATGAAAGAAAGATTCAATTTAAGTAACGTGGAGGACGGGTCATGGGTAGGTAGATTCCCACCCAGCACACACATTGTCCAGGTGTGGTCCATACCTGCTGGGGGCAGAGCACACCTATAACACAGACTTTCACCTTCAAAACACAAATTATATAACTTAATGGTATGTACCCCCATATGAATCAGAAATAAAGAAAAAAACATTTTATCTCTTTGACAAATGCAGAAAATAATCTTTATGAGTGCATAAATGTTAATGCATTTATATTAATTATAAATGAGGACAAAATAATAATCATAATGGCAATAACAGAATCAATGACAAGAAAGCCTTAACCCAGTGATCAATCCTGTCTAGTAGTTACCTGGGGATAATGTCCTCTCCCTGGTTACCGACAGCTTTGATTTTAATGAGCGTTGGTATTTGATTGGATATAAAGTCTCCAGTAAGCCAGCAATTCTGATCAGACTACTACAAAGGTTCAGAAGCCCAGAAGGCTGCCCCTCACCTTGGGAGCAGGAGTTTGGGGGGAGGGTAAGCTATCGTTTTCCTAACAGAAGCAAACGGGGTTAGAAGCTGCAGTTCCAGTTCACTTTCCATTATTTTTTTTTTAGAAGCTGGAGGGGAGATCTACTGAAACAATTTGTTTGTCTGCCTAAGACTCCGAAATATCCTCTAGGGAAATTTTTTACTTTACTTAAACCAGCCTTCCCCAAATTTATTTGACAAATAATATTTTAGGGACATGTGTTTGTTTCTTACTACAAGAAATCTACTTACATATTACACAGCACTGGGCCTAATTCTTGGTGGTATTTGCATTTTTTCATGAATGCACAGAGTAGATGATCAACTGTCTACATTTCGTCAAAATCCAACCAACACATCATTCTTCTACATCTGTCCATTTATCTCCTGAAAACTTTTGGTAAATCTACTTAAAACTCTAATTAAAAGTCTTATTAAATCTTCTGCTCTATTGCAAACCAGTATCTGTCTGCTGGTATATTCGTTACATCTTGTTCTATAAAATAGTTTCCATACAATTTTTTCCTGTTGCAGATATAACTGAAGATATCCCATGTACAACACACTTCCATGATATATCCATATTTAGTACGTCCAAAATTGCTAATTTTGTTGGCAAATCAACCTATAGTTATTTTTTGCTAATTTTTTTCATTAGCAATTTTTAAATTCTCTTTTGTTAATTTTATGTTCATCAAAATTAACTTACCATGTATTTCAATTAGTTTTATGCACACATTTCTGTATGTTATATAAACCATACTTTCTCATTCAAAAATGTCACTCCAAATGCGAGTTAGTGAAAGTTGGGATTTGATAAAACAAACTTACACCTCTTTTAATATTTAGTATTTGTGTAAAGCAAGTGATGCCCAGTATTCAGGAGTGAATTCTCATCACACATGACTAGGTTTTAATCCTCCCTTTTTCTCTTTTACCCTTTTTCCTTCTTGTCCATTTTATAATGAGGGTTGTCTAGTCATTAACCAAAGGAAGAGAATTTTCAACAACACACTGAATCAATAACTAAGAAACATAATAAACATACCTTATTTCAATACTCTATTGACTCCTAGTTCATTACAATGCATAAAATTTGTTAAGTATCTCCCAAAGTGAGAGAGAGAATTTTAAAGACCTTGTGTCTGAGCAGAGTAAAAGGTTAGAATTCAAAGTTAAGTGAACTACAGCTCAAAGCCCAGAAGCCTGGATTTACTTGTTGTTTCTGTCTAATGTCTCACAACAAACAAGAGTCCAGATCCGATTCTCATCAGGACGAGCCTCCAGGCTCCGCTCAGCCGGTGGGAAATGGAGAAGCACAGCCTGATGTGGGGCGAGCCTTGGACGCACCCGGGGTGGGCCAGCTGCCCCCGGAGCTCTCCCCTCCTCTTCAGAGAGGCCTTCACCAGGGGACGGTGCAAAACTCTGACTGCAGAGCTGCGGGCCTGGCACTTGGCCTGCCTCCCTCCCCATGGGGGTCCCTGATGAAGACGCCTGACTCCGAGACCCGGAGACCCGGAGACCCAGCTGGATGGCCTGGATGGGCTGCTTGCCCAGAACGTTCACCCCAGGAGGTGGGACCTGTAAGAGCTGGACTTGGGGAATACTGATGCCAAATTGCGCACTGTATGGTCTGGAGACGCTGTTGTGCTCCTCAAAAGCCAAGAATAAGAGGCAAACAGCAAAGGACTCTGGACTGCACCGGCCCCCACCCCACTCCCACCCCACAACTCAAAAGCCTGAAATAATAGGCTGCAGCCAAGGAGTGCGCAAGTCAGGGAGGCAGCGGCGCGGGGAGGTGCAGTGGACTCACCTGCCCGGAGCAAGCCTGGATCCTTTCCTCACCTCTCTCACTCTGAGGTCAGGAAAGAGTTCCTCCGCTGGTGCTGTTCAAAGCTGGGTGTCCACAATGTCTGCCCACGGTACTGGAAAGGTCCTGGACACGCTGGGCCTGGACTGTGTCCAGGGGGTGGCAACCGATCGTAGCCAGGAGCTATCCGGGAGGCAGGGTTTGCACCTTATCTGGGCCGGATGAGTGATCTCTCCGGCATCTGTGCGCGCCCACAGTTCCCCAGGGAAGGAGCAGATCACACCGGCATACACCCCAGTTCCTCCAGCGGGACGACCTCCGAGAGAGCTTCCTACGTACCTACGCCAGCGCCTTCCTCGAAGTTCAGCTTCACCAGGTGCCAAGTGCCTCAAGATCCCCGGAGACCCTCTTAGAAACCAACTGCCTGCCATCAGCGTGAGATTGGGAGAACCTGCCCCAGGGGTCAGGCTCAGTCAGCTAAAGGAGCTGCATCTGAGGGGCGTCATGATGACCAGTTTCCGACCTGACACCCCCCTCCCCACCCACCCACACACACTAATGCTAGAGAAAGTTACAGCCATGGGCCAGTCCCTGCTCGTAGAGAACTGTGGGATCCCAGCCTCGCAGCTCAGTGTCATCACTGCTACCAGCTCACCACCCTTTGTTTCTGTGGGACCCCATCTGCTTGGCTGCCCGATGCTGCAGGGCTGAGTGAAGTCAGCAGCCCGGAGGTCTGTCCTCCCCTCTGGGGAGTTACGACGGGTGGGTGCTCACACTTCCAGGAATATGCCAGTTTGGGGCAGAGCTGGTGGAGAGAGTGAGGGATCTAGGGCAGCCCAAGAGGACGGTGTTCAGGACCCTCCCCAGCCCGAACTAAGTTGCAGTGAAGATGGTCCTATGGTCTACAACAGGGGCGTCAACCTGTGGCCGGGAGCCACACGCTGATTTTGTGAGCAGCTTTTTTTTGCTTATCTATGGCGGTATATATCACAAAGAGTGCACACGCACTTGGCGGGGTTCCTGCTTTTTGTTTTTGCTAATCAGCTTTCCTTAGAGTTTGTGTATTGACTGTGTGGCCCAAGGTAACCCTTATTCTCCCAGCATGCAGCTGAGAGGGAAAAAAATGAAAAAAGGTTGGACGCCTTTGGTCCGGAGCCAGGTCGATGCGCTGTTGAACCCTGCCTTGTTGGGTGTACCACGGGCTTTCTGCCCTGCACCTGGGAACTGAAACCCGGGACACGGCTGCCTCGTAAACGGAGTATAAAGCCATCCGGTTAGACACTTGCTCCGCGTGAATGGGAACAGGAAAGGTGACACAGCAGAAGGTAGGGCTGGGGGGAAATGACGGATGGAGGCAATGGTGATGTTTAGGGAACATGTGTCCTAGTGGTCAGAGACAGGACACTGAATTACTAAGGTGCAAACGAGTTAACTCTGCAAGGATACTTGCAAAGAAGTCCTCAGAAATAAAGGGGAAACTCAGTGTAAAAGAAAGTTGAATAGAATAGAAAAGAATGTGTCTTTTACTCAGCTGAAATTACAGCGTATACTGAAATTTTTATCTTCACGCATGGAGGTCTGATCGAGACACACAGCGGGTTCTGACTCACTGCTCTGAGAAGCTGTTCCAGAAGGAACCGACAGCCATCAACACCTGAGCGTCAAGAGTCTCTTTTAGTTAAACATCTGCTTCAGTGACTGGGTTCTGCCACTCTTAGTGGAGCTGCCCAATCAGTTCTCATAGCCAGAGTGCAGTGACAAATACATACACGAAGGAGGCCCGGCCGGTCAGTCTGATTTTTGAGGGCTTTTCTTTTTTAATTAGATTCAGTAAAGCTGAACTTTTTTGGGGGGGGGGGTCAGGACTCTAAATAGATTGCTTGATCAAACCCAATTTTTAAGAACTATTTATGCCATGTCTATGTTATGGGTAAGATCAATTTCTGAGTCAGAAAGAACAGTTGATGCACTGGGGGAAGATGAATCATTAGTTCATTAGCGAATTAGAGGCCAAGCATTGCTGGTCACTGAAGGTGGTCCAGATGACTGGGCATGCAGGACTTAGAGCAGGGTAAGGAGTATGGTGGGATCCTGGCAAAGCAGCTCATGACCACAGCTCCTGAAACATAAGGCAGAATAGATTGCAACCTAATGTAACAAGTTGATTGTTTGAAGTATGGAACATGGGGGGGGGGTGTGGGAATATACAATTCATTAGAGGAATAATTGTGGACTATTTCACTGTGTCAGATTTATTCACTGAGTGGATATTTGAATGTCGACCTTAGGCATGGCACTGTGATTTTCCTGGATATAGAAGATTAATATGCTTGTGCGCTTTATATCAAGAAACTTCCATCCCGTTAGGCAATACATAGGCAGAAATAACTAAGAATCTTTTTACATATCCACATAGTTTAAAGAGCTTTTCCAAATAAGTAGGGAGTAGAAAAATGATGCAATAACAAAATGTATGTCATTGAATGACAATATGAATGGTCTTCAAAGATAAATTTGTTTTTAAAGTCACTAGTAAATAATATATATATTAAAAGAAGGGGGTCAAGGAAGAAATTTAAACCTTTTTCAAAGACACCACTGAGAAAATAGAAAGATAAGCCATAAAGCTGGAGAAAATCCTCTGATAATTAATTAAAAATAATATTAATAGATTCGCTCCATGCTTCTTAACCTTACCATTTGCATGTTATAGCTCTTCCCAATCTTTTGTATTTGAAACATCTGTGTCTGTGTCAATGAACTGCGCATCTTACAGGCAGTAAGAGATGTAAGTCTTACTTTCTATTCAGCCTGGCAACCTGTGCCTTTTCATTTGAGTGCTAAGCATATTAACATGTACATTTAAAACAGCTGTTGATATGACCAGGCTCTGACACGTTGTTGTGCTATTTATTATCTCGTCTGTTTCTTATTCCCTATTATGCTTGTTCTGATTTATTTTAGGTGAATCAACTATATTATAGTGTTTCATTTTAATTCCTTATTTAACTTTTCAGCTCATCCTTTTACAAGTGTTCTAGCAGTTGCTCTAATGATTATAAGTTTATGTTCTAACTTAGACTTAATATTAAGGAATCTTAATAGTATAGTTTCCTTTACCTCTTTCTTTGTGCAATTTTTGTCATTCATGTCTATGTGAATCAGATACATTATATAACCACATATACATCTATATCATATATACACATATTAAAAAACTCTGCATTTATTATAAACCCCTTACTGTACTGTTTAAAAACTCTACATTTCTTTCCAAAATTAAGATTAGAAAAATATAGTATCTCTATTTCTATTCCTCACTATTTACTATCCCCACGCCTTCCTTCCTTCCTGCTGAGCTAGGTCTCTGTCTGGCTGTATTTGTTTCCATCCAAGGGAGAACTTTTAAGATTTTTTTATACTGAATTTGACTGTCAACATTTTTAAATCATGTTTTAACTTCAGGTTATTATTTATACTTAACTTTGTGAATTATGCTAGACATAAAATGGACAAATTCTAAGTATATAATCAGAAATACTGACAAAAATGTGCAACCAGGAAACCAGCACATATTCAAGATGTGGAATATTTCTGTCACTGCAAAAAGGTCCTTGCACCCCTTGAATTTGATCCTGGACTACCTCTCATGCAAACAGTTTCTCCGTCTTATATCACCATTCATTAATGTCCATGTTCTGGAACTTCACATAAATGGAATCATGAAGTCTGTAAACTTTGTGTCCAGCTTCTTCCGCATGTTTTCAAGATTCATCAATATTTCGTAAGTCAGCTTTTCATTACTGATAAGGAGTATTTCATTTAAAAGATATACTGTAATTTATGTATTCATTCATTTACGAAAGGATATTTGGATTATTTTTATTTGGGACTACATTGAATTAAGTAGAACATGTGGTTATAAGTCTTTTGTGGAAGTATATTTTTATTTCCTTTGGGAAAATACCTAGGAATGGAATTTCTGGGTTCTATAGTAAGTGTGTGATTAACTTTAAAGAAACTACCATAAAATCAACGAAAGTCATAGACGCATTTTACTCTACTATTAGCAAAATATAGAGTCTAATTGCTTCACATTCTGGTCGATATTCCTCTAACTGTTCTCACTCCAGGGTTGTGAAATGCTGCTGCGTCACTGTGGCTCCATTTTGCGTTACCCTAACACTAAGATGTTTGAACCCCTGTTCTTCTGCTCATGGGCTATTCCCCTGTCTTTTTTTTTTTTTTTTGTATATTTCTTTTGTGTAGAATTTATCTTATTATTGAATTGTAAGAAGTGGTTATATATTCCAGATATAAATTCTTTACTAAATGAATGCATTGTAAATATTTTCCTATAGTCTGTAACTGAAATGTTCATTTTCTTAATCGTGTCTTTAGAAAAGCAAAACTTTTACATGTTGATGAGTTCATCTCTATATAATTTTGGAGATTATTAGAATTTTGCTTCTAAGATATTTCTTCTCAACATTTATTTTGAGAAATTTTACATTTATAGCTTCAGTACATGTCAAATTAATTTTGTGCAAAATATAAGGTAGAAGTCAAGTATTAAGTGACTCCCCACCCTACCAGATGCAAGAGTCGGGGTTCAGATTGGGTACAGCTGGCCCCAGAGCCAGTGATTCCTGTCTGTCCCCTACCTGCCCCATCCTCTGGACATCTGATTGTGGAAGCTAAGATAAGAATGGGGTGTTGCCCTGTTCTGCTTTAGCGGGGGGTGATGTAGCAGCTCAGATTTTTAGTCTCTGGGCAGGTCCACAAAAGACCACAACCTGGGAGTATGGATTCTATAGTTCCAAATATACTTTAGGTGAATTCTGAATACAGAATCCACAAATAATGATATATTATATTTAATGCCCTAAATCCAGATAACAACACTTTCAAATAAGTAAAGGTAGAGATAAGAATAAATTCAAGTATTGAGTCTTGAGTTGTGCCAACACACACTCCCACAGTCCATGGGGACAGTGGAGAGGGAGGAGTAAGTGGGAGAAGAGAGGAGAGGGGCTGGGGGTGGGAGGATTAGGGGGAAGGGGGACAATCTTTGGCTCAGTTATCTGTGAAAGGCACTAGTAAGTATGAGGAAAAGTGGAAGAGTATCTTAAAAGCTAAATGATGAGACTTTCAGGACATGACCAAAGTGAACAAATGAAGGAAAAACAGATTTTGACCATATGCAGATGGTTTGTAATCTTGGCGATAGCAGTTTTAATGACTGATTGAAATAAAACTAGATTAACATGCCAACTCTCCCTTTCTTGTGATACTTTACTAAGAAGAATGTGTTTCAATTTCATCCATTTAATACAAAAGATATAAAGTCTCACTCCTTTTATGGCTTAATAGTATTTCATGGTATACATATACCAATGTACTCAATACTAATATGAAGCCAGTAAATGATCTAAAACACACCCACATAAGAGAAAATCTCAGCTGAAGTTGGGGAAAGGGGGACCTAGGGACAGGGGAAATTGGTGAGCTCTCAGTAATGGGCACAACATAAGGGAGGATGACACACCTTTTGGATGTCCAACACAGCTACAAAAGGGACTCTACCTAATGAATGCAAATATTATAACCTAGTTGTTTGTACCCTCACATTAACCTGAAATTAAAAAATATATATTTCTGCTCTCTATGTCTGCCTAATAAACTACCCCAAATTAGTGGCATAAAATAAGATTTTTTTTTAATGCTTGTGACTCTATGAACCAGAAATTTGGTTTGGACAGAGCAGGGATGATCTGACCCTGTGCCATGTGTCCAGCTTAGTTGGCATGGGCTCTCATGGTTGGGGATGGCTAAGGGAGCTTGACTGGGCCACGTGTCTGGGCTTTGATTCTCTCCCTGAATCTGCTGGAGCTGGATCGTCCAAGGGGACCCTACCCCACATCAGCATGGGCACTGGCTGGCATTGCTCTTCTTTCCATGTGCCTGGACTGGTGGACTGGGCTTCCTTGCAGCATGGCAGTCTTAGGACAACTGGCCTATTTACACGTCAGTGTGTTCCCCATTACTCATTCTAGGAGATGAGGAAGGAAACTGAAAGTCTTAGAACTTAGCCTCCAAGTTGCATATATAGTCTGCAATTTAGGGATGAGAGACAACTGGAAAAACAAAATCATTGTGGGTAAGAGCACATGGGATTTGTTGTGCAAATGGACAGGCTGTAAATAGCTTGTGGGTCAGTAAGTCTCATCATCACAGGTTTTGGGAAAGGCAGAATGCAGGCCATGATGTCATTAGGGAGGGAATTTAGTAATGGAGGAAAAGAAGTTTCTTTTCTATTTGACTTTATTTTCTCTGTTAGATGAGAAGAAAAGTCAACAGTAGAAGTGGGATAAGGGTCAATGAGCTTTAGTCTGAAGAATACGGGACATGTTCTGGAAATTACAATTGTGTGAAACTTCTAGTAACATGAAATAGCAAGTCTTCAGAAGATGTCTGGAAGATGCTTGTCTTCATTACCAAATCTGTCTTCATTACCAATCTGCTTCTGTCCTTACTGTTGGTGCCACTTGTAGCTCTTCCCCTCTTAAGTAGATTTTCAAAATAGAGGTGAAGTATAGTTATAGTAATATAAAGAGGTCATACATAGTTTTAGTTATACATTTACCCCATTTCCAGATCTAAATTTGTAACTCATATAGTGATAATTAATTTGTGAAGACTAAGACAAATGATTGGGTTTTATTTGCAAAATTCTTTACATCTAATTACATTCTAGTCTGAGACCTCATACCACTGAGCTGGTGGGAGATCCACGCTGTTTATCTTAGGGAAAACTTACTGTAACCTAAGGTGGCACAAACTAACAGGTGGCCATTGTTACTCCCTCCCTTTGCCTTCTGGAATCTTCAGCACTCAAGGAGTCCTTTAAAGACAGAAAGTTCTGAGGCTCATTGCATCATGGAAATCTCCCACAACCTGGTGCTCCAGGGCTGTGTGTACAGCTTTTTGAAGTGCAGTGGTTCTGTGCTTACTTCTCTTAGGTCTTTTCACTTACTGAGAAGAAGCCAGGAAACAGAGTGAGATTTTCCCTTCTGAAGGACCAACTGAGACCATCCCCCTTGAAAAGTCCGCACCTTATCACGCCTCTATCCAACTGTGTCCTGGATAGGGGGCTCTCTGGGCTCCTCTCCTGGCAAAGGGTCCTGGAGGATGGTCCTCTCTTACATCACTTGTCTGGATTAAACACTATTCTATAGCATCTATCATATTTATTTGCTTATTAGTTTCTTTGCTGGATCCCATGTTATAACAACAGCACAGTTATCTGAAGTAACTGTCTACTGAAACCATTTGCTGTTGGGAGAATACACTTCTAGAGGCCAAGAAAAACGTCACTGCATCTCACACACTGTGCAGACAAAGGCACAGGATGGGTTGCATGAAGTAGGTGGCCGGATGAATTCCTGCTTACTGTCTCAGGTGCTGTGATCAGTTATCTCCCCTTTCATGTGCTATATTGCCACATGATGATACTAAAATTAAATACCTGTCTGGTGCCTTATGGTTTACAAAGCATTTTAGGAAACATTGTATTATTTACTCCTAAAACAATTCTGTAAGGACAGATGTTATTATATTATTAGTTTCCCCATTTTCTCCTTTTCCTTTTACCTTTTAGTAGGAAAAAAATTGAACCCTTGAAAAATTGTGAAATATAGTGGGTTACATAGGAGGTAATAATTCCTGACGGACTTGTTCAAATCTAGTTCCTCGGTTTTAGGGGGGGAAATCGTATTTCTACCACAATCACATTTAAGTCCATTCTTGAAATAAAGTGCAACTTATGTATTCCTATGTATTCAAAAGTGAATTTGCAAAAAGGAGCAAGTGGGCAACCCTTACCACCAGCTTCACACACTGCCAGATGCCCCTCTGTTCTGCACGCACGGATGGAGGCAATGACTACCACGTTTAAACTCCACTGCCCTAAAGGATGATGACTGTAAGTTTATTTCATATTAGCATTCATTTTATAGATTTTCCTCTCTGCCTAAAAAAATTGCTTCAACTCTACTCACCATGGCAACAAAACAGCTGAAGATTCTTACAGCTTGCCTAGTGAAGAAAAATACTTGAAAATATCCTTTGCTGCTAAAATTGGTTTTGTTTTCACAGTACCACATGAAATGTGGTTGAGGGGGGATGAGGGATCTCACCATGTATTTCAAAGATGGATTCACCCAGGAGGAGCATTGAGCAGGTACCAGAAAGAGAGGAAAAGAGGGAAAGAACAAAAGGAAAGAAGCAAGAAAGAAAAACAGGGAGGC
>NW_003852429.1:16285740-16296764 GCF_000181295.1 Otolemur garnettii
CAGGGAGGCAGGGGTCAGGGGGTAGGGGGCAGGAGGGCATAGAGGCAGGAGAGGCAGGGGGCAATGGGGCAGGGAGGCAGGGGCAGGAGGCAGGCCGCTGCACATTTATGTCCTGGAAGACATACCTACCCATACGTGAGCTCCCACAAACCATTCTTCACTGACCTCATGCATGCACTTGCTGTTGGATACCTCCCATTCATCTGCTATTTCTTGCAAGTGGATATGATTTCCTTGAGGGCAAGGACCATGCCCTTATCCATCTTTGGACCCACATTGTTTCTTTAAAGTGTGTGTTGAATAAAAGAATACATTAAGATTTTTATTGAAGAATCAATAAAATACAGAAGTTAAATAATGCTTAACTTCAAACAACTTTAGAAATCTTGGCGTGTAAGAAATTATAAGAATATAATTTTTCATGAATGTATTATTTTTGGCAAAACATCTTAACTGGGCCATTTTCCTTTTTCCCTTGGAATTGGCCAAGAAAGTTAACATCAGACTGAGTTAAACTAAGCAAATTTGAAAAGGTAAACGTGTTCCCAAATAAGTTAGGTAAAGGATTACAATGTCATTGAAATAAAATGATTGAGTTTATTTTTCATGGTGGACTCTGTGTATGTACCTGAGATTTGATCACATGTCTTGGAGAGCAGGTGAGTGTCAGTTCACTGTGTTTACTGTGAAGGAGAAAGCGTTCCCTGAGAACTTAGTTTTTAGAGTCTGAGGGCCATACAGATGTCATTCTGCTCTTGGCCCCCAGTAAGTCGTAGCCTGCATTTGGGGGGACGTGTATCAGAACATAGTGTCACATGTTTAACTGTCAGCTCTCCAGGAAAAAAAAAAAAAAGCTTACGTTTGTAGTATTTGCTGATTTCTGTGGTATAAATACTCCTACCACAACCAAATTCAAGATACCCACACAACATAACTGAATGCAGAGTTGGGAACGAGTATGGTACATGATGTAGCACTGCTGTCATGTGGATCTGAGAGCTATGATACTCTTCAGAACATAGAAAGGAGTACAATAATTAGGACGTGATGGGTCTTGAGTATTTATACTTTTGTTTTGATATAATTAATTTGCAATGAAGGTCGTGTTTAAAAACTTGAGCAATCATCTCCCCCATGTAGATAGGAGCCAGCTCCGACACTCCATGGGACCTTGGCTCTATAGTCCTGTCTTTGATTACTGTAAGACAGTGGGTAATCTGTGATACTGTTCAACACAGCACCTCGTGGCCTGAGTAATGAGTCTTCACCTTACTGTATGATGGTGGCACAGACACACAGCACCAGGTGCCCGATGCATGTGACTGTAGAACAAGGGCTACCGAGGACACACACAGGCAGAACAGTAGCCAAGTGCAATGTTCTCTTATTCTCTTGCCATTCAGCAAGGAGTCGGCAGGAGCTGGACAGAGCTCAGCACGCCTCTGGAGAAAGGACGGCAGAGAGTATGCACTACTGTGCGACAATGGTGCTTTCTGCTAAGAATGTAACCTTGTTTGAAAATTAGAGCGTCTGAGGGTGCTCTTCCACGGAATTGACTTGGACTTGCTGAGCCAGACTCTCACTAGGGGGACCTAGTGCATTCTTGATGTGCTTTCCTTCAGCCCATGCCAACCTAGATGGTTCCCAAAATGAAATAAATGAGATCAGGCAATGTAATTGTTTCTTCTCTCAGGCTAAATTCCAGTTTTCCCAAGTCATCCAGTTTTCTTGCATCCCAGAATATCTTGGGTCTCCTTTTGAGGTAGGTAGTAAGGTTAAGGTATTCTTGTGGGTTCTAACAGCTGGAGGGGAAGGTGACATTACAGGCAAAGCTGGGCCACTGATGGCCTGGCCAGAAGAGGGAAAGAAGTGGAGGTAACCAAGGGAGGGTTGTGGAACCAGCAAGAACTCAGGTGTGTGATGTCAGCTTTGGAAGACGGCCAGGCTTCCTCCCACTAAACGGAAATGGGCTGCCTGCCTTTCACACCACAGTCTTCAGCAGAATGTCCAGGAAGTGACTAAACCAGCTACTCCAGAGACAAGGTCAGCTGGAAACTACAGAACGCAGTAGAGAATGGAAGACCCGACTCTTTCTACTGCTGCAGGACACACAGCTCCATCACATGCGGGGCTCTGTCTGGGGTAGGGGCATGAGGATGAGGTCAATGTCAGAGACTGAGCGTTTTCCCTGAAGAGCATTGAGCAATCCCTCAAAGGATTCTTCAAATAATCTCATGATACTGAGTTTCATACAGTGTTTAAATTATATTTTTCTACTTCACAGTGGGAAAGGAGCCACAAGGAAATAAGAGAGAAGGAAAAAAGATAAATTTTCTTAGGACATTTAGTTTTGGTGTTGATAAATCCACAACTTTTCCATAAGACACTCTTAGCAATCCAAGGCAGGTTTCCATTTGGGGGAAGTGCCAATCTTGGTCCATCCACTTAAGTGTACAAGACATTACATTTTCCCTATTATTTTCATATTTCAATTTATTTAAGTATTCTTCAAATACTGGTGAAAAACAAATTAATATGTCAAAATCTGTGTCCCCCTATTTATCTTCCAATTGTACAAAGCAAATGAAATTCACAAAAAAATTAAAGGATGATTTCTCAGTCATTGGTCAAACGGTCACTGGATAATGAAAATAGTGCATACCCCCCATCTCCCAACGCATACCGAAGGGTCGTTTCCATTTATTGAAAACATTTGCTGAGCGGTTCCTCATTTGTTCCAAGCCTGAGAACCCCATTCTTTTAGAGACTTCTCAGCCTGATTCACAGGAAACTCTCCACCTTTCTTCTTGGATCCTCATTTGTTTAATTAGTACTTTTTAGAACACTTTAAATGCAAGATTTGGAATCCCAAGGTCAGGTGTCAGGAAAAGAAAGGTTTTTCATCAAAGTGGCTTCCATTTCTAACATTACTGAATAACCCGGTTAACATTACTAATCCCACCTGCTGTGATTCCACAGCTTTCTGCAGGTAAAAACTCCTGGAGCCAGAACGTCTTTCAGGTTGAGGAGTTTCTGTATCTTCATTGATTAATTCTAGTGGTTTCTACAGGCATCACCCGTGTTTCCCAAATTATTTGCTTAGTGTTGGGCACAAAGTCTCACAAATCTCAGTCTCTGTGTCTGTGGTTAGTTGTCCTCTTGTGTTTGTTTGAACAGTTGTGCTTTTGCTCCCCACTGCTTTACTTTTTTTTGACAAAATCAGTTAATGATCAGTTGACTTTATTGCATCTTCTTTTTCCTTAAACAGCTCTTATATGTCTTTATTTTGATAATTTTATCAGTTTCTCTCTTTTTAACTGATTCTTACCATTGGCTCATTTTAGTTTTATTTTTTCTCACTTTTATTTTTATTTTTCTAACTCATTGAATTGGATGCTTGGGTGATTATTTCTTCTTAATAGGGGATGCAATTTTTATGGCTACTTTTTTTCTTGAGTGTGGTTTTGGTTCTAGCTAATGTACTATAATATTTTTGAGAAATTATCTTGTATTTAGTTCAATAATTTTTTCTTACTGCAATGTTACCCTTTCCCCCGCCAGCTTTAACCAAAAGTGATTTAAAGAGAATGTCTAACTCTTGGATTGTAGGACATCTATTTTCTAGTTTTTCTTTATTTGTTCTTATTATATATTGATTAAAAAATAAGGCCTTCCCTTCTAGTTTGGATTGTTTGAAGTTTTCTTTACCATTTTTTGTAGCTATTCCAGATGAATGATTGCCTTGCTGATGGGTGTCAACATAGGTAGAGACAGCTGAATTCAGAACACACAGAGCTTCCAGGAGGTTGAATCAACCTTGTTTAATTGTCTAAAGGTTACAGCTATATAAACACAATACTAGCAGGTAGCAAAAAAAGATGAGCAATATTTTCAGACACAGTGAATGTTGGTGCCTAAAATTTCTCACCAGAGAAAAACAGCTGAAGATGATGATATGTGAGTGAACCAAGGTCATGTTGGAACTCCTTAAAGAATAAGAATGTCTCTCTAGATCCACTTTGGTAGCTATCAGTCTTTAGAAATTCTGCTAGTAGTCAAATTGGAATCCATGTTGGAGAACATCCCACTGGGCCAGGCATGCTCCATCAATCTCTGAAGTACCTTGTGTGATTTATCAGTAGGAAAGCAGGGACCCCAGGCATAAAGAAGTCCTCACTCATCACCTGCAGACATGTGTTACTCAGTCTGGCCTGAACCAGTTCCTGAATGCAGTGTCTGAGGGGACCGGTCTGCAGACAGCTGAAGAGTAATGTGTAAAATGTCTTAGACCAGCGGCAGCACTCCTCCGACTTGTAGTTGAGCACATGGTCGCTTAACAAAAAGGCGTATTCTCTGCTTTCATAGTATGGAATTCATTGCACTGGGTAATCTTTCTGTTCATCAAAATATCTAAGTCCTATTTATCACTATTTTGTGCACACACAATGCCACAAGTGAGATAAGCGTCGACTTCATCGCCACGTTGCTCCTCTTTTTCCTTGCATTGCTTGTTATTTTGTTTTATGAATGTCTATGACATTTTCTTACATGATAGATATTCATAACCACTAATTTTGCCTGTGCATTGCATATTTCATCGATATAAATTGCCTTCTTTGTGTCCTATAGAGTTGACTAACTCTGTATTTAACACTGACTGGTATCATGACTCTCATTTGTGTCTGGCACACTGGGACCATTTGACTATTCTGAGTCACTTTGTTTCAGTGACTTACGTGCAATATAGAGTTATATTTTATACTGTAATTCCATCTGGAAGTGTTACTCATTTAATGGCTGAGTTGAAATAATTAAAGTCTCTTGATAGGGTAAACGTGGGTGTTTTTGGTTTCAATTGTATTTTATTACTATCTCTCTAGTTTTATTTTGTAATTTATTGCCTGTTTGTGTGTGTTAGCATTGTGTCTTTCTTCTGATCATTTGGAAGCTCTGAAACTTTATTCTATTGGCCAACTTTACAGCTACAGCTAAAACTTTGTTACAAACCCTCTAATTTTACTTTTCTCTGACTCATATCAACTAATTACATAAAGTCAGAAGCAAATACTAGAGATTACTTATAAATAAATTCAGAATTAATAAATGATGATACTAAATGGTAACTATGTAGAGATATTAAGTTACTGTGGCTAAAAAGCCTTCTGCCTGCAAGATTATTTTTTCTACTTTACATATGCTGGTGGTACCCCCAGCATAACTGCATGATTTTGTAGATGTTTCTTGAATCAGTTCTCAGGTTCACAAAGGAAATAGAGGTCATGAATGGGACCTCACTGACTCTTGAGATCATGAAACATGGTCGGTCTCAATGCAAACAAGTCACAGTGTGGCTGGCATCATTTAACTCTGCTTTTTGCTGATTGGAGCCTTCTTCCTACCATGGAGGTTTCCCTCCGTTCTGGCTTTCCACCCCCTCTCTCTCCCATTCCTTATGTTCATCCAAACTGGAGCTTCTGTAGTGGTTTTTCCCTCTCTTTGTTGCCTGTCCCCACACTCTGACCGTCTGTTACACTATTGGGTATAGTGACCCCCACACAGCAGCTCAACTCATAAAGATGACATGATGAGAGGAAGTTGAGCATCATCAATCCACAACATGCTCAGGACCAAAACTTGATTCCCAAACAAACAAGTGTAACTGCTGAGACGTTTGATCTTATGGATTTTACACATGTAAATTGTATACAAATAAATTCAAGGAGAACAGATGAGTAGAAGCACAAATTATATATTTTTCAAATATCTCAGAAAGAACAAAAGATGACTATCAAGCTTTTCCAATTATGTTATAGGATTGCTTAATTAGAAGAAAAGTACTGTATTAAAAATATAAGAAATAATTTTTCATAATAATTAATATTTATTCATACATATAAATTGAATGTCAACAATATTCTCAGAGAAGGGTCATAAATCTGAATATGACATAGCCTTTTCATATAGTTTTATAATTTTTAATAAGAAAAGCAATTCATGCATTTACAGAAAATAAAGAAAAATAATGATGGAAGAAGAAGAAACAGATATATGTAGTAGAATAATAGACAGATGGATAGTTATATGGAATTACCATTGTATTTATTATATTACACAAATTTATTATTTTGCTTTTATGAAAACAAATATGTATTAAACATTTGTATTAAGTTTACCTATTCTTCCTTAGGCTTTTCCATTTACTATTAAATACATGTATAATATTAATAATTTTCCACATCATTAAAGGGTTAATTTATTGCTTTGTAACAATTTATTAAATAGATACACCTAATTCCTTTATTATTTTTTATTGCTCTGTATGAATATATTCTTTTTCCTTTTCAAAATATTAAAGAGACACAGATGATTTTGTTACATGGCTTGAGTTAGTGCTGTAAATGTGCTTGTCACCTGGATGGTGTTCAGCCTGCCTGTCTGGTAGGTGTTGCCCCTTCCCCACAGGCCCCCCTCCCCCTGCTTGATTTCTAATGATTTTTACTTTCCTCTGTGCACCAGCTGTGCCCATCAGTCAGTTCCGGTTTATTAGAGAGTGAGTAAGGTGTTTGTTTTTACATTCTTGAGATACCGCACTTAGGATAATAGTCTCCAATTCCTTCCAAATTGCTGCAAAAATCATTAATTCATCCTTTTTATGACTAAGTAGCATTCCACGATTTCCATATGCCACATTTTGTTGATCCACTCAACAACTGATAGGCACTTGCATTGATTCCAGATCTTTGCAACTGTGATTGTTCTACAATAAACATTCAAGTGCAGGTGTCTTTTGATAAAATGACTTCTTTTCCTTTGAATAGACACCTAGTAGTGGGATTATAGGATAGAATGGTAGGGCTACTTTTCGATCTTTGGGAAATCTCTACACTACTTTACACAGGGGTTGTACTAATTTGCAGTCCCACCAACACTGTATCAGCCTCCCTTTCTCTTTGGATCTGGCCAGCATCTGTTGTTGGGGCCTTTTTAATAAATGCCATTCCAACAGGAGAAAGATGATCTCTCATTGTGGTTTTAATTTGCATTTCCCTGATGATTAATGATGTTGAATATTTTTTTTCCCCACATATTTGTTGGCCATTTGTCTATTTCCTTTTGAAAAACTCCTGTCCATGTCTTCTGGCCAATTTTTAACAGATTTTTTTTTCATTCTTCTTTTCTTTATAGTTTTTATTTCTGATTTTTTGAGTTCTTTGTAGATTCTAGCTCTTAGCCTTTTATTAAATGTGTAGATTGCAAATATTTTCTCCCATTCTAACGGTTGTATATTTGCTCTATTGATTATTTCCTTCACTGTGCAGAAGCTTTTTAATTTTAATCAATATCCATTAATTTATTTTTGTTGGTGGTGAAATTGCCAGTGGGATCTAAGTCATAAATTCTTTGCCTAAATGGATATCTAGAAGAATTTTTCCCTGAATTTTATTCTAGAATTCTTAGTTTTATGCCTTACATTTACGTGTTTTATTTAGCTTTAATAAATTTTTGTGAACGGTGAGAGATTTTGTTTCATTATTCTGCATGTGACTGTCCGTTTATTGAATTGGGCTTCTTAAAAGGCATGTGTGACAAACTCACAACTGACAACCTATTGAATGGGGAAAAGTTGAAAGCATTTCCCCTAGGAAGTGGCCCAGGACAAGGGTGCCCACTGTCATCACTTCTACTCAGCATAGTGCTGGAAGTCTTAGAAAGTAAAAATTTTCAGCAAGAATCCAGTACACAAATACCTATTTATAAATTGGATGTGACTTCATATAGTTTCATTTATAAAAGGAACTGTAATTGTTTTCCACAGAATTGCATATATATATATAAATATATATAAATTTTACCATGAAACCTTTCTACTGAAAACTTCTCTGTTCTCTTTGCAGTCTCTTTTTTTGCTTTCTTAGTGTGAGGAGTCATCCTCACTCCAGGAAAAGCTCTGCTCTTCTACAAGGTGTGATTGTTCTGGTGCTCTGTTAAAATCATTGAGGATTCTCCAGTTGTTCTGGTCAGAGCTGAGCATTTTTCACCTTGTGGGAGCTCTGCTAAAATCACTGAGGATTCTCCAATTGTTCTAGTCAGAGTTGAGCATTTTTCACCTTATGGGAGCTCTGGGAAGAGTTCTCCCACGACTCCCTAATCTTTTTCCCCAGCATTTCGAAGCTCTGCTTTATGCAGGTGGGCCTAGCACTCAGCTATGCCTCCCAGGCATTTCTGCACAGACTGCAGGGCTCTGGTGCCCAGAGACTCCTTCCTGGGGCTCTCTCCCACAACGTGCAGCCCCCAGCATTTCAGTCTCTTCCTCCTTCCCATCCCCGTCTCCTCCAGTGGGCGTGCTGGGCTCTTTGGTCCCTTCTTTGCACTACGGATTAGAAAATTCCCTGTTGCCCAAGACTAGATCACAATCCCTGGACTCACTTCCCTGACGTGCTTTCTCCACAGCAGCACAGCCCGAGGCTGCTCATCACTTTGTGTCTGAAACAGTTGCATGGAGTCTCCCCATATTTGTACTTTCTTATGACAGTAGGTTACATCTTGTCTCTGTCCCTCAATCATTGCTGGGAGCAAAATTCTATTTTGTTTCCATTATAAGTGAGAACACAAAATTCATTGGACACTTTGTTTTCATTTTGTTCTTGCACATGTTTGATTTATCTTTCAATTGTGCTTTGATTCCATCTCCTTTTGCTTAGATAATATTCTTGGCCCATTGCTTCAGAAGGACATTCTGGACAGTACGTGTGTGTGTGTGTGTGCATATGTGTATATGTGTGTGTGTGTGTGTGTATATGTATGTGTGTATGTGTGTGTGTATATGTGTGTGTATATGTATGTGTGTATGTATGTGTGTGTGTGTGTGTGTGTGTATAACAGGCACTTGCACATTAAGGTACTTATTTCTTTTACCCTCATGCATGTTCACTGTCTTGGGTATGTAAAAATTCTCAGAGGAGACTTATGTGTGGAATAATCTGTAAATATTGTTCCGCTTCCTTTAGCTTCCAAGATTTCAAATACAAATGCTGATGATATGATTCATGACCAGTGTGTTGAAGCACACACAGTCAATATTAAATAGCTTGACCTTTTTGCAGGATAAGTACTCACATGGGAACAGCTCTCAGGCAAACTGGCTCAGTTTCTGACTCTTCCCCTTAGCCAAGAGACTTCTGGTACTTACATAGTATTTTTATGCCCTATTCTCTTCACTTATAAAATAAGTCTGTATCATAATATAGTGCCTACCTTAGAGGGTTATTGTGAGGATTAAATATATTTTTATGTGTAGTGTTTCATGGGAAGTGCTCAGTTAATCTAAAGTGATAATGTTATCTGAGAAATCATGATAAAGTTACTTTGTAATAATCAAATGCATTCTTCTCTTTGAATACAGTTCCTTAACCCACTTACTGCTTTAAGAAGCACCAGCTACATACCCTGCTTCTCTTTCCAATCCAAGACCAAGCATATGCATACAACAGCTCAATCTTTCTTATTTTCTTTTTAAAATTAAATTGTAACTGTGTACATTGATGCATTTATGGGGTTCAGTGTACTGATTTGATACAATGTGAAATGCTTACATTGAACAGATTAACATATCCATCACAATTATACTCTTTTCTTAATAGTTTTAAAATGTACCATTGCATCATGCACATTAGATGAGGTCCCCCCACATACCCTCCTCCTCCTCCTGCCTCCGCCCTCTCTTCTCCTCTCTCTCCTCTTCCCTTCTTCTTTCTGAACTATAGTTACATTTTACCCTTCGTATGAATGTGTAGGTGCTTATTTATTCATTTCATGGTAGTATTGAGTACATTGGACACCTTTTTCCCCCATTCTTGAGATACTCTACTAAGAAAAATATGTTCCAGCTCCATGCAGGTACACATAAAAGATGTGATGTCTCCATCTTTTTTATGGCTGCATAGTGTTCCACAGTGTACATATACCACAATTTGTTAATCCATTCACGGGTTGATGGGCACTTGGGCTGTCCCAAGTCTTGGCAATTATGAATTGGGCTGCAATAAACATTCTGGTGCAAATATGAAAAAGGAGACCATTTTTCTAAGTGAAGTGTTACAAGAATGAAAAAGTAAATACCACACGTTCTCAATACTAAATTGGAACTAGATGATCAATTCTTATGTGCATGTGTGGAAGTAAGACTCAACAGAAATCACATAGGTGTGGTGGGGGGAGGGGGTGGGTAAACCCATACCTAACTGGTACAGTAAACACATTCTGAAAGGCACACTTATAACTCTGACTTACAATGTACAAAAGCAAACTATGTAATCAAGATGTGTGTATCCCTATAGTATTCTGAAAATAAAATAAAGTAAAATAACTAGCCTGAGTGGAAAAAGATAAATAAATATAAAGGTGAAAAATAAAAACAAAATGTTCATTTCAAAAAAACCAAAAAGGACACTTTTGGTAGTTTAGCACATAATTTCAAAGTTTGAAATTTTTTTGTCTTTTTGCACATTATGATTACATATGTTGTATTTATAATAGGTAAAATGTGGAGGCAAACCTCAAGTCTGAGCATCAGGAATTAGTTGCTGTAGTCACTCAGTAAAATAAAATGATAAATATTAATAATATCATTAATAATTAAATTATAAGAAAATATGAAGCCACTGTAAAAGATTTTTATAAAACTGATATGAACATATGGTTATACTGGTGATGTAACATAGAATCATAAAGGTAGCATTAGGTATATAGACACTTATACCCATGTATGTGGATGTACAAATAGATATGTATAGATGTGTGTGTATCTATATGTATAGATCATATGCTATTATCTTAAGATGCTACATATTGGCATTATCACTTTTAAATTCAGTGAAAAATTTGTTTGGCCAATTTATGCTGTCCAAGAAGCTGTTATTTAGTATCCTTCTATGCCTTTGCCACCACTAGTTCTGTTGGTCTTCTAGGAGTGCGTGAACAGCATTTGCTATATTCTTACACAGCAAAATACATGCATTACAGGC
>NW_003852429.1:16296805-16312221 GCF_000181295.1 Otolemur garnettii
TTTTTTTTTTATTTTGTTTGTTCCTTAGTCCTCTCTTCGTTCTCCTTTTGCAAGCTTTTTGGGAGCAGCTCAAGGATGAAGTAGAGGAGATAATTTGTTTTATATTGTGTGAAAACATGACAAATGAAATAAGACAGCTTAAAAACCATTTTCTCTTTAGTAATACTTTAAACTTGATACATTTCATAAACAAAGACCAATCCTGTTTGCAAGGAGAAAACAGAATTCCCCCGGTAGTGACTCCTCGAATTCAGATTAGCCATTTGGTGCAGGACTGAAATGTCTTCAAAATGTTTCTTGTTGTCAGAATCACCAATTTTCCATACATTTACTCAAATTCATTTTGAGCCCTGGGTTTGGAATCAATTCAGGCCATCAAACCCCATAAATTGTGATTTTGGCCATGAATTTTCCATCGTTAGGAAATTAAAATGCATAAAACATTAAAGGGTTTTAATCCTTCAATTACGAACTTACCATGGTTTCTCCATATCACTAATCATTTTCAGTGACAAATAAGTGTCAGAATGATTTGTCATGATTTGACAACACCATTCATTTTAACTCATCACTTCCTGTTGGGGGTAAAATCATGAATCCAGGCTATTTAAATGTTCTTTTATTCTCTTCCTCTTCCTCACAGCTAACTTTTGTTACTTCTGGAGTACTGTCATAGACAGAGGCCTAGGTAATTGATAGAAGTGGACAGATAATTCCTGGGAATGTACACTCAATCTTTTCCAAACCTTACCTTATTGTACTGCTTTGATGAACTTTCGTGAAGTACATGTCCTTTTACCAGATGCAAGGAAGTTTAAAATTTAAACTAGCTGAGAAACTCGGCAGAACTCACATAATTTACAAGCTGGGGTGCCAGCCTATAGTTTCATGCTCATTTTAATCCTCATTCTCTCTTTCCTCACAGTTCAGTCAACCTCTTATCCTTATCCATGTAAATTTATCCCAAACTTTGATCCTACATAAATGTTTCTAAAACATTATTCTGAGCCTACCAAAGCCTGGCTCAAAATTATCATGGATTCCATACTACTTTTTCAACTTTCTAAAATACGATTCCCAGACCTACTTGTTATGCTTTAAGAACATATAAATGTGTTCCAATCAAGTCAAAATATGATCCTTGAGTATATTCTAGTGTTTCTGCCTTATATTTTCCAATGCATTGTCTTGAAGGCAAGTCACCCTATTCTCCATAGCTCCCAATATCATCTTCCCATCAAGCTTCACCATAAATGTTCTAGTGATGTAACTTACCTGATCACATCCTCATATTCCACAGAACTCTTGTAGTACTTTTAATCCCAAATTATATTATGAATTTTTTTCACTCTTTGTGTTGTCAAATTTACACACCATTTTGTATAAAAAATTAACAAAGCAATGTTTCCTTTTAAGATGCCCATAATTAACAGTATTAAAATATAAAATAACTAATTATGTCTTCCAGACTCAACATAGCTCTGAACCACGGAGGTGGGTATTCTCTCTCCCTCACATCTTCAACTTCTCTGTCTTTAAACAGCATCTTACTAGAAGTATGGGCTCAGAAAGTGCCTGTTAACTTCATTTCAACTTTTAAATAAGCATTTCCTTAAAAATGAAGGCAGGCTAAAAACACAATTAACGATGTCTTAACTATTTTATGCATTCTTTTCATAATTTTTCTTTTAGGGATCCATGCCATCCTCAGAAGACCTGCCTATTTTAAAAAAGGAAAGAACTTGATATTTAAATTTACAATATTTGCTTAAATTCATTTTTGCTTATATGTGAAATCCCATTTTAATTATTTTACCTCAATCTTTAATTGTATGAAAGAGAACTTTGCTACGTGCAAGTGACGTGATCACTCTGTGAGGAATAAAGTGTCTTCCTCCCGAAGTCAGACTAATCAACATGCCAGTAAATCATTTTGTGAGGAGTCAGGTGGGCACAAGACTGGGTGACAGTTTTCTTGTCCTTCTTTCCTCTCCTCTCTGTTCATAACCTGGAGGGTTTTTGTCAAGTTCCAGAAACATTCAAGTGGTGTTTTGTTAACCCAATCTTTGTGCCCATCCTCCTGTGCACTCACCTTCCATCCTGTAGCACCTTGAGGAGCAGGCTTTCCCTGTGCCCACGAGTTCCCGGAAAGAAAGAGGAGGAAAGAGACAAGAGCCATTGGTCAAGGATGCCTGAGCAGTGGGCGGGACCCAGAAAGGAGCACGCCATTCGCTACAGCTGCTGTGCACCTTGTAAAAAGCCACGCCCCTTCTGGGAGGCTGGCATCCTAAGACAGGCTGATACTAAGTCACAGAGACCATCATTTTGATCCAACTTCGAACAATTACCAGAGCTTAATTCCCTGTGTGGGGCAGTTTGGTTCTCCCAAGAAGCATAATCCGTGAGGGAGTCCCTAAGATATGTTTTTTAAGACATGCCCACAAGAGGAATAATTTCTGGAGCTCTAATGTGCAGCATCATTATGATCATTAACTTCATATTATATAATTCCAATTTTCTAAGAGAGTAGATCTTAAAGATTCTTGTTACACACAAAGAGATAGTGTTAACTAACCAGATTGTGGTAATCATTTCATAATGTATACATGCATCAAAACATCACTTTGTCCACCTTCAATATAGACATTGCAATTTGCCAATCATACCTCCTTAACCTGGAAAAAAGGATGTGGCCTTGATACCAAACTCTGGGCAAGGGCATTACCTGTGCTTCTGATAAGGTAAATAGAGGACAGAAGTCACACCCAAGGCATCACTCCTACCATTATGATTAAATATGCCTCCTTGCACACTTGCTAATTGTCTGGATGCTGGCTCTGCTAGGTCAAGGGCATTGTCTGACTGTCTAGTGAGCTGCACAGTTTGTGTCACATAATATTATTAATAATTAGTTGTTAATAATTGCTTAACAAACTATCATATTAATATTGGTTTTATACGAGTGCATGACTATGTGATACATAGGTATACCCAGTCCTTATTATCAGTTATTCATTTTTCACGATTTTCTTCTTACTGTTTAAACCAATTAGATAGCATATTTCCCTGAGGCACTTTTGTAAGATGGTTATTACCAGAATGGCAAATACTTAAAAGGTAGTGAATTAGTGGGCAGGACCCAGATATCTACAGTAGAAGCAACCAGTCCTGATGGTAAGAAGGTTAAAATCAAATCCTTCTGCCCTGGAGCCCTGGCAGAAGACTGGACCCACACTGGGCAATGCTGAGTGTGTGACAGAGGCTGCCCAGCACTGGGTCCCCCTCATTACATGGCCTTTCATTACAGTGTGGCCTTTCACGGCCCTTCTCCACTGTGTTGTGAAATAACATCTGTGATATCACATAGTTCATTTTGAGATTCACCTTAATGAGAAAAAGAATATTAACTTCAGAAAAAAATTATGGCAGGCTTTTTCCTGACAGCTTGTAGGAAAACAGAATGATTATAGGCAAATTTATATTGTTGTTGCTAAAAATAATATTTTTCTGAAGAAAACAAAATTTTGAAGAAAATGATCAATCATCGTGTACAAAATGTACATACACTTTTGTTGCTGTTGTTAACATTTTGGTAATTTGCTGTTTCCCTTATGGTGTTTGAGTGCAGGTGCACGTGTGTGCCTGTGCAGCCGTGTCTGGCTTTCTCTGTCATAGCAAGTGGCGCCCCCACTTGGTTTACCTGATCCAGCTGTCTCTGCTGTGAGAGCTTTCTCCCCAGTGTTGGAAAGAAGTATAGTTTTCACCGTTACCAGTCACGTCTTTTCTACCAGGCCAGAAAGCCTGGAAGCCTCCTGATCTCCAGTTGCCCTCTGGTCTCCTTACTGCCTGGCTTCTGCCCCAAGCACGTGAAGTCTATTGGAGGGTTTCCAGCTGCACAGCAAATGCAGCATTCTTTGATTCAATCTTTGAGTCAAGTTCAACCTTCAGTCACCTGGGAACTTCACCTCAACTCTCTGGACAGTTTTCATCAGTTCCCAACTTCATTCTTACTTACGTTTTATACTACGTACACCCACTTCACAAGCAAATTTATAATTCCTAAAAATCAAATGTGAGCCCCTATTGAGCTAATGTCATTGTCCTATCCTTCAAAAATTTACTTTCATAAATCTCCCATTGGAAACTACCTATCAATTATTGATAGAAATAAAAACTTAGCTGTACAAAATGCAAGCCTGTGGCTTGGCCCAGCACTGGATTCCGGCCAAATCCTCCCTGTTCTCTTGCTGGATGGCACAGACATCTGGAGGGTTTTGTCCAGTGCCACTTCTGCTACTTGGCATGGGGTCACCTCCGGCTTCAAATATCTGAGGGTTCAACAGCCTGAAGAAATGTACATCAGCCTCTTACTGCTGCTGTCATAGCTGAAAACAGTCACTGAGAGAGGGAGCATTCAAGCGTTACCAACTTACCTCCCACCTGCATCCAGGAATGTGGATATCAAAAGACACAACATTTCCTTAGGGGCTTGGTGTGCCCCAGACATGATAAGCCAGTGGGGACTTGCACCCCCACACTGAAGAGCTGGATGGAGACAATGAGTTTGACAACTAGTGTAAAGACTGAGAGTAGCAGATAAGGCGACAGAAACTACTGGGCTTATAGATGTGTGTTTGGAGGCTGCAGGTCAGAATGAAAGAGGGTTAGGATCAGAGACTGGGACTGGGCACAGGGTGAGGGGCAGAGTTGCCATTTTCTCTGGTCAGCATTGCTGTGGGAAGCCCCCTTGATGCACACAGTGGGACGGCACTCAGTGCTATGAGTGGACAGGCACACCTGTACCAGCAGACATTCGAGCATTGACTCTCCTTCCACACCTAAAAGGCAAGGCCACCACAGTGGAGGAAGAGCACCTTTGAAGAACTGCGATGCAAGGACACACATGCAGTGTTAGGATGTCAGAGAATTTCTGCCTCAAACATGTTCCAGCCCCCTGAATTCAGCACAGGACTCACGACATAGTAACAGCATCTAGCAGGACCCTTTGTCGCACAGACCCCCATGGAGGGAATACAGGCTCACAGGGAAGATGGAGAGGCATTTTAAGGGCATATGAAAGAAAGAACAACAGAATCACTCACACCAGGAAAAATAAAATTAATAGGAGAGACAATTGATGAATATAAATTAGTCTCATTAAATATTCTCAAGGACATGAACAAATAAGTATTTATAAAGGAGAACTAAGAGTCTATATTGTTTTACATTAACCTTGTTTACATTAATTAATTATTCCAACAAGGTCAAGTAGTAACTGACTAGATAGGGTACAAGTAGAACGTATCTAAGATAGATCAATGAACTCAAGTTCAAACTGTGACACTTTCCTGGAGGTTTTAGAAAGACATCAACAGGCAGATGAAGCAAAGGGAAGTTTAGGGATGTTGAGGAAAGAAGAAATTCATCAACACTGCCACGGAAAGAATAGTAGCTCACTCCTTTAATATTGAATATGATAACCGAGTTCTTCCTGCTTAATGTATGTTAACAACACAAATTTTCATTAATGAAAAATTACATTCTAAAGAGAAATTTTCCTCCTTGCTATTAGCCAAAACTTTGTATTAGCAGAGGTGCATGATTGTCTTATTCTGATAAATTGTGCAATTTCCTAACCTATAATGGGTTTGGCCAGTTTGTCCCAGGTTTTTTGCATTTTTATATACACTAACCAAAGCCCTATTTAACATTGCCAAACAGTGTTACTGTGGCAGGGCTTCTAAGAGGAAACTTACAAATATTTTTGTAAAAATATTGTGAGTGGCCAAGAAGCAATAAATACTACTTGTTTGATTCTTCTTTGAACTTCTAAACTCTATGCAATCTAACATATTCACAGCTAGAGTGAATATATAGTGTCCTGTATATTTAGAAAGTTATTTTAGAATTATCCTCAAGATGCTTGGCTCATCCTGTTCCCTGCATTCATTCATACCCCTAATATGTATCAAATTAACTTCTTCCACAAGACATCATGCATTGTGCCAAGCACCTCATGTGTGTCATTTTAAACAGAATAGTAAAAACAAAAAATGAAATAGGTGTAATAACGTGACATTCAGGCAGATGAGATTCCTGGTACACTCTAGCCTGATTTTAATGTCTATCAAAAAATGGATTGTGATTGAAAAATAAAAGAATTAACTAGAAATGTACCAATAGTTCTTCAGCGAATAAGCCTGAAAGCAGGACTGAAGCCTGATTCCCTCTGAAGCCTTCACCTCTGTGGATGATGGCACCTTCCTCCTCAGCCCCGGCTGCAGTTTTCAGAATGTGACCCTGCCACTTGTGTGTTTCTTCTATTTGCATTCTGACTGTTCCGAACATTAGAAGATTAGTTTAAATGAATCCACCTATTATTTGCTTACTCTAAGATTTCAGATGATGTCATTCCTGAAAGTTAGAAATAGATATTTGAGTCAGTGGAAAGTCTGTATCAACAAACGCATAGAATGGTTGGGGGTGGTTGGTGGGGTGTCTGAGGAAGGAGTGCATGACTCAATCTCAAAACAGCATTTTTGAAAAGCCCATTTGAGATGTAGATTTAACCAGGAGCCTAAACTTTTAACTGATATATAGAGTTTGTCTCAATAATATTCTGATGTATTCTGCATACCATGTCAGTGAATCACTAGGGGGATATTTTGATGACAAAAAAAAAAAAAAAACGTATTGAGGGAATATGAGGGCAAACTGCCTGCCTTCATTTATGCCAAAGATACTGAATGTTCAAAATGCAACAGACATTCTCTTTTTCCTGCACGCCTAACGCTATGCAAATACAAACTTAGGAAAAAGACCAATACAATATGTAACAGAAAAGCAAACAAGCACGCACAATCTCTTGACATATTTTGTAGTTTGGTAATACCAGTCTTCTGTTTACAAAGGAATTTCCAAGTTCTGATCTTCTGTTTATAGTCTGCCCCAAGATGTCTGAGTTGGAAGGTTTTATTTTTTTTCCTGGTGTGTTTTTACACAAAACTCACTTGAGATTATGGATCTAAAATAAATATAAATATTTTGAAAGCCTGCATGAATATGGGTAACCTTTATTATGCAAAGAGCATTAGCCAGCACTGCAAGCTAATATTTAAAACACGCTAAAGGAAGGAAAAATAATCCAGAAATTAAACTTAATAAGTGATCTATGATATTACCATATATAGAGCTGTAATGAATATTCGCTTTTTCTGGTTGGTGTTACTATTTTCTAAACCATATTATTTCAGAAGGCTATTGCTTTGGCTGTTCAAAATATCTTTTTCAGAATTTACAACACTTAGATGAAAGTCATGTATGCCAAAATTGTACAGTTGTCATTATGTGTGCATAAACACACAAATGTGTGCAGGAAATAAAAATATTCCAGAGAAAGACATATTTAATTCAGAAGAAAGACATTAGCATTTCTCAAAAATGTAGTATCTCAAAAGCACAAAACCAGTATTATATAATATTATATACATAATTCATATTTTACAATTGAATCACATTTGAATAACTGGCTTAAACACAGCCCACTATTTTTGTGTCATGTACCAAGGCCTCTGAAGAATATGAAAAATATTAGTAAAATGCAGCCAGATAAGGAAGAAGCTTTGCATTTGTGGGACATTATTTTGCAGGGACCTCCGTCTTACCCATCCCCAGTGAGTCCTCAGCACAATCCTCAGAGTTCTTCTATTAACATGTAAAAGTAATTATGTCACTGTCTTTCCTGAAGGTGTTCAACATATCTTTTTTTTCTACAGGATAAACAAAATTTCATTATTTTTTAATATCATGATCTGGTTCTTTTTTTAAATTTCAAAATATTATGGGGGTACAAATCTTTAGGCTACCTGGATTGCTTTTGTGCATTTTGAGTTGAAGTTATGAGTGTGCCCGTCACCAAGGAAGTGTCAAGAGTTTCTTGTCAGGTGTGAATTCATCCGTCTTCTCTTCCCCCTCCCACCCGCTTGGCTTCCTTTGAGTTTTACAACCCTGTTGTACGATTTGTTCCTGACCACTCATCATACTCTGTTTCCTCAGGTGTGAGTAATTGCTCAGTTTGGGTTCTATTTTACACATATTATGTTTCTATCTTTGTTATTATGCTCATAATCTATTTTGGAAGTTCTTCTTAGATGATTCTGTTCATGTTATCGGCAGAGAAGGAGTTTAACTCTACCCTGCTCCGCCCAGAGGGAGGCATGTAAAACCAAACTCAGCAAGGCGGAGCACCCCAAGAAAGAGAAAACAACTCAAAGTGAGCCAGTCCACCTTCTAGTCAGAGGGGGAGTGTCAGACCCACAACAATGACAACAACAATAGCAACAAGACTCTCAGGCTCTGGGATGGCTGAGCTGAGGGATGTGAGTCACCAGCTTTGGCTGCCATCTTTGTCAACTCAACTGAGAATGACGCCAACACACAAGAACGAAGACACAGGGATGGGGACAGAAAGAGTCCAGATGGTGTGATCTGAATCCTTGGATGTGACTCTGCCAGAAACCATATTCTTTTAAGTCATATGAGTTCTAGTTTTCCTCCATTTCCTCTTACATTTCTCTGAGGCAAGTTTTTACATTGTATCTGTCAGGGTCATTACTAATAAATCCTCCACTTTGCATCTTAAATAATATTACCTCACACCACTGAAATTCTTGTATTTTCCATATCAGTTTATGTTATTTCACGTTTTCATGGCCTGGCACGAGAGTCTCCATCCAGAAATCTCTCCCATTGCTTCTCAACTGATGAACCACTTCTGCTTCACTCCCAAGCAAAATGCTTTCTCCACTGTCAGGTGTCTCTGACTCCATTAGAAGTTTTTCTCATCCCTTTGCACAAAAGGAATAACCTGTGTCCAATAAAAATGTCCTTTTGCTTTGATGCATTTATAGTCATTTTTATAGAGTTGACAGCAGAAACTATGAATATTAAGGCAAAACCTTCCAATGCCTGATATTTACAAACTGAATAAATAAAGGAATTTATTATCTTACAGTTCTGGAGGATTAAAGTCTTCAATTAAGGTGTCAGCAGGGCTGTATCTTAGAAATAAATAGGGGTGAATCTTTCTTGCCTCTTCCTGGCTTCTAGTGATTTTCCAACAGTCTCTGATGTTCCCTGGCTTGCAGCTGTCAGCACCTCAAGAGCTGCCTCTTATAGAATGTGATGCATTTCCCTGTGTGTCTGTGTTTTTACATGCTATTTCCTCCTCTTATAAAGACACCAAATTGGATAAAAGTCAACCCTAATGACCTCATCATAATTTGATGACATCTATAAGAAACCTGTTTTCAAACAAAGCCATTCTCACATTTACTTGGGATTAAGACTTCATCATGTTTTAGGGGGAGACACAACTCATAGTAATGTATTTTTAATGCATGATATTAAGTATAAAGCTGTGTTAATAGGCAGGCAGTGTATGAAGATGTACTTTGCAACAATAATCACAAAATGAAGAAAGATGACTGTACAGAGGGAGAAACTTTATATAATAATAATTCAAATTAAGTTGTTATTAATTTGAACTATTTTGTTTTAAATTTAAGATATTAGAATGTCAATTGTGACCCACAGAATAAACCTCTTAAGAAAATTCCTAAATTAATAATAATAATAAAGGAAATAAGAAAAGAATCAAAATGGTTCTCTATTGTTTTCAATTTCATTTAATTCTGCTCTCATTTTAGTTATTTCTTTTCTTCTGCTGGGTTTGGGGTTGGAATATTCTTTCTTTTCCAGTTGCTTAAGATGTTCCATTAAGTTGTTAACTTCTTCTCTTTCAGTTCTCTTGAGGAAAGTTTGCAATGCTATAAATTTCCCTCTTAGGACTGCTTTTGCAATATTCCATAGGTTCTGATAATTTGTGTCTTCATTATTGTTTTGTTCCAAAAATTTGGCAATTTCCTTCTTAATCTCATCTATGACCCAGCTATCATTCAGCATAAGGTTATGTAGTTTCCATATCTTTGTATGAGTACGCAGATACCTGTTATTGGTGAGTTCAACTTTTATTGCATGATGATCCGAGAAAATACAAGGAATAATTTCTATACTTTTAAATTTGCTGAGGTTAGACTTGTGACCTAAGATGTGATCAATTTTGGAGGATGTTCCATGGGCTGATGAGAAGAATGCGTATTCAGTTTGATTTGGATGAAATGTTCTATAGTTGTCTTTTAAATTCAATTGTTGTATGGTGAAGTTTAAGTCTAAAATTTCTTCGCTTAGTTTCTTATTGGAGGATTTGTCCCACACTGCCAAAGAGGTGTTAAAATCTCCAACTATTATGGTGCTAGAAGATATTAAATTGCTCATGTCTGTTAGGGTCTCCCTTATACATTGAGGAGCATTCTGGTTAGGCGCATAAATGTTAATAATTGACATCTCATCATGTTGAATGTTTCCCTTAACAGATATGAAGTGACCATCCTTGTCTTTCCTTACTTTTGTTGGTTTAAAGCCTAGTGTATCTGCAAATAAAATTGCCACCCCTGCTTTTTTTTCTGATTTCCATTTGCCTGGATTACAGAGACCCATTCCTTCACCCTGAGTCTATATTTATCCTTTGAGATAAGATGAGATTCTTGTATGTAGCAGATATCTGGTTGAGTTTTTGTATCCAGTTAGCCAACCTGTGCTTCTTAAGAGGACAGTTTAAGCCATTCACATTAATTGAGAGTATTGATAAGCCTGGTAGTATTTTGGGTGTCAAGATTTTCAGAAGTCCAGTTAACATTTTGAATCTTTTCATCACTGTGGAAATAGGGCTTTGGTCAAGAATTTCAGAGTGAGTTTACTTTGGTGGTAGAGCATTGTACAGTTGTGCCAGAAAACATGAAATATTTGGGAATTTACCTAACAAAGAATGTGAAAGATCTCTATAAAGCAAATTATGAAACTCTGAGAGAAGAAGTAGCTGAAGATGTTAACAAATGGAAAAACACAGCATGCTCATGGCTAGAAAGAATCAACATTGTTAAAATGTCCATATTACTCAAAGCAATTTAAAAATTTAGTGTAATCCCTATCAAAGCACTACCATCATACCTTAACAATCTGGAAAAAATTAGTACTTTGTTTTATGTGGAACCAGAAAAAACCTCAAATAGCCAACATATTATTCAGAAATAAAAATAAATCAGGAGGAATCATGCTACCAGACTTCAAACTATGCTGTAAATCTATAGTGATCAAAACAGCATGGTATTGGCACAAAAATAGAGAGGTAAATGTATAGAGCAGAATTGAGAATCAAGCAATGAACCCAGACACCTATCATCATTTTATCTTTGATAAGCCTATCAAAAATATAAATTGGAGGAAAGATTCTCTATTTAACAAATGGTGCTGGGAGAACTGGCTGGCAACTTGTAGAAGATTGGAACTGAGCCCACACCTTTCACCTCTAACAAAAATTGACTCTCACTGGATAAAAGATTTAAACTTGAGACATGAAACTATAAGGATTCTTGGAGAGAGTGAAGGAGAAACACTTAAGAAATTGGCCAGGAAGAATTCTTTATGAGGAGGACCCACACACACACCCCAGGCAATTGAAGCAACACCAAAAATATATTACTTTGATCTGATTAAACTAAAAAGCTTATGCACAGCCAAGAACATAGTAAGTAAAGCAAGCAGACAGCCCTCAGAATGGGAGAGGATATTTGCAGTTTATGCTTCTGACAAAGGTTTGTTAACCAGAATCCACAGAGAATTCAAACTTATTAATAAGAAAAGAAAAAGTGATCCCATTTCATTGTGGGCAAGGGACTTGAACAGAAGCTTCTCTGAAGATGATAGGTGCAGGACCTACAGACACATGAAAAAATGCTCATCATCTTTAATCATCAGAGAAATGCAAATCAAACCACTTTGAGATATTATCTATCTCCTATAAGAGTGACTCACATAACAAAATCCCAAAACTACAGATATTGGTGTGTATGTGGAGAAAAGGGGAACACTTCTGCACTGCTGGTGGGAGTGCAAGCTAACACATCCCTTTTGGAAAGGGATATGGAGAATCCTCAGGGATCTAAAAATAGACCTGCCATTTGATCCCACAATTCCTCTACTAGGTGTATATCCAAAAGACCAAAAATCATTTTATAACAAAGATATTTGCACCAGATTGTTCATTGCAGTTCAATTCATAATAGCCAAGTCATGGAAGATGCCCAAATGCCCATCAACCCACAAATGGATTAACAAATTGTGGTATGTGTATACCATGGAATATTATGCACCCTTAAAAAAGATGGAAACTTTACCTCTTTTACATTTACATGGATGGAGCTGGAACATATTCTACTTAGTAAAGTATCTAAGGATGAAAGAAAAAAATATCAAATGTACTCAATACTATTATGAAACCAATTTACAATCACTCATACATTCATATGAAGAATAGATCACAACTATGGCCCAAGATGAAGGAGGGAGGAGAACGGGATGGGAGGGGAGGAGGGAGGTAAGATGGAGGGAGGGCCCATCTTGTGAATGGTGGGAACCACACCTATGGTGCATAATGCAAGGGTACATGTTTGATCTATTAGTATAGAGTAGAAATGTCTTAATACAATAACTAAGTAAATGAGATGCAGTATGATGTAAGCATTCCTAATTCTATATGAAATCAGCACATTGTACACCATAAATGCATTAATGTATACATAATCTATGTATTTATTATTTATTAAAAAAATTTTTTAAATGGTTCTCTAAAAATGGTCATTTAAATCCAAAAGAAGGAATTAATGGAGGAAATAAGAAGGAAAAGGTATTAAAAAATGTAGAAAACAAATGAGAAGATGGAAGTTACTATAAATGGTTTAAACTCCTCAATTAAAATGCAGAAATGGGCAAAATGGATGGGAAAAAAATTATTCAAAGAGATGATATTATTTTATATCCAGAAACATGACTCAGTTGGGGAAAAAAAGGATAGAAAAAAATATTCAAGGCAAATAGCAAACGAAAAAAATAAAAAGACTTTAAGTCAAAAATTGTTATAAGAAACAAAGAATATTATATATTAATTGAAGTATCAACTCATCAAGAAGATATAACAACTGTAAACATATGTGCAGCAAATAACAAAGCCTCAAGTGTATGAAGTAAATATTGATAGAATTAAAGACACAGTTCAACAGTAATACTTGGATACTTCAATATCCCATTTACTAACAAATAAGCAACTAGACAAAAGATCAAAAAAGAATAAGAGGTCTTGACTACTCTACAAATCAATCAGGATTAAAGGAGATAAATAGGACATTGTACTCCCAAAAAACAGAATACACATTTTCTCATGGACCCATGGAACATTATCCAGGATAGATCAGATCTTTGGCTACAAAATAGATTTTAAAATAATGAAATCCCAAAAAGCATGTTAATCAAACATAATAGATGGAACCAGAATGTGATGGAGTTTTTCTGTTTGTTCCTTTGATTTATCTTTAATCATCTAAAAATTAAAAAAAGTTTGACCTTGTGATTGTAAAGTATTCTGATAGAGATGTTTGGACTGAAAAGAATTCTAGAAAACTGGTGGTTGTTAGTTTCCTTGATTCCTCATTTCCATTTGATCCTGGGATCTGGTAGCTGGTACTATGGGATCAAGAGAAGCAGAATGAAACCGTAAATTGAGGGATTCTGATATTCTACCATTCATTACTAAAACCTGTGAAAGAATTGGGCTTTTCCCCTTCCAGCATCTGGGCTACTTACCTAAAAGCAGTTATTGTATTCCTTAGAGCTGGCAGTCCAAGTGTGATTCCGTTTCACCCTCCTCCTAGCTCACTGATCAGAGAAGTGCCGATATGAACAATGCCATACATAGTACTGTCTGCACTTCTATTCCTTAAATCACTGCTCAAAAATTACTCAAAGCCCAATATGGAAATTATATCATCTGGGGGGGAAAAGTAGCAAAAATATTTAGAAAGAAAAGGATCTATTTGCTAGAAGTCAATAAATACAAATGAGGAGCATTACCCTTGTGACTTCTGTTTTCACTGCTCAGGTGAAGATCTGGAGTGCCGTTAGGCCTCTCCTCAGAGTGTGTCAGCAGGTGTGTGTCCAGAAGTAATCATGGTCAACTGTAGTCTTCCATTCAATACGCAATTATCTGTGAAAAAATAAATATGAATATGTATGCACCTTGAGACAAAGGACCGCCTCCCCTATACCTAGACCTTCTTCTCTGTTGGAAAATGGGGCAAATAAAATGTATTTTTCTCAAGCACTGTCTTACTATGAATGACTGCTCCTTTTTTGGCTCCTGTAAATCTGTTATTTCTATTATGTAACATTCACCTAACCATGGGAAGGATGGTGTTCTAGTAAAAAGCTGCTAATAGTGTAGCATTATAACATTTAGAGGACTAATGACAACAAATACCCCATGTCTATTTTAAAATACATGGCAATGAGCCCCTGCACCTGGTCATCAGTTACCAAGTGCCTCACCAGAAGAGCAAGACCCACAGCTACTCAGCACGGCCAGGTATGATTCACAGATGTAATTATGAGAAGCAATCTTCTTCATTTATCACCATAAAGATAATATACAATATTAACAAGTCCTAATTACATTCAATATAAGAGAAAGAAAATCACCATTTTTGTAGCTAGTATTAACTCCCTTTACATCAGAATAAATTGAGAAAATAAGTTATGTGTACAGACTTCATGTGGTGCATTAAGGTAAATCAGTTCCTAGGCACTCATGGATAGCTAGTTTAGACCTTAATGGATACCCCTCTCAAAGGAGATATTTCTTGCTTTCTCTAAAGGTTGGCTATTTACTGGCAAGTGAAGTCAGAGAGCCAGATGGCCAAAGCCCTACGAGATCATTAGACAGTTCCCGATGAAATTTTGGACAACAATTAACAGAAGCCCAGCAGGGGTTCCCCACTCTTGACCCCTGAAGGGCGGCTAATCAGCAGCATATGTGTTTATTTATACCAGTAGGCCCTTTTAATTAACAGCTCCGAGGTGTGTACATTTTGGAACTTTGCATAATATTTTAGAAAACAGTTCTGCAAAGGCCAGTTGTATTAAAATTAAAGACAGAAGCCAACCAAATGTCAAGATGTTTAGTCATGGTACAGATGGTCCAAAAATTTATAAGATCCTACTGAAAAAAATCCCTTTGACTAGTTCCAAGGGTCACCAAAAGTCGATGCTGTTTTTGCTCTCCTGCCCTATCTGGGCAAGTTTACATAACTTTGACCACATCCCTGCCCTGACACTTGGGATGTTATTGCTGGTACTGACTCCCCCCAATTCCTCTGTGTAATTAGACCCTCATAACCTTGCTAGGTATGAGCTCATCTCTGGTGGATCTCATCACACACACACAGGAGACACTAGGCAGTGTAGTGTTG
>NW_003852429.1:16313258-16335056 GCF_000181295.1 Otolemur garnettii
CTAGGCAGTGCAGTGTTGAGGGTGTGCAGGTGGGTCTCATCACACACATCACAGGAGACGCTAGGCAGTGTAGTGTTGAGAGTCTGACACAATTTTACTTCTTCATCCAAAGATGAACTTGCTGTAGGAAATGTCCTCTCTGTGATTGGGAAATCTGTAGATATTCTGTGTATATAAATTCCTCTTCTTAGTTTTAACTTAATACCTAATCTTTAAGCAGATGAGATGCTACAGTTGAAAAACAATATGCAAAGAAGTAAACCCCAGCTTCGAAGTCAACTTCACCCGCACGTGAGTCATCCAGATGATGGTCAAGTCACTGACATGTTGCCCCATGACAAGAAGGCTGTAGATTCCTGATTAGAATCAGTTCCTGAAAAGCATTGAATTACTTACTTTCAAGCTCTCCATAGGCAAAAGTAACTGGTAATGTTGATAAGGCAGACACTTTAATCTAATTATTCATTTTAATTCATATTGGAGTATTCACTTACTTTCATCCTCCAAGTCCCTCTGAAATCACATTGGTATCTGGGGCTTACTCTGTGTATCTGCCTTTGCTCTTTGAGCACGTATTTCATTCCCAAACTTCCAAATTGATTTGGAGTCTAAGATTTCATTGTCTTAGACCAACAGATGTATTGTCCTTCCTTTACAGGTGAGAGAATGAATATCGCAAGCCCGACGGCATGTCAAGGGATTCCAGCCTGGGCCCCTGGTTTCATGGCAAATGCTTTCTGCCCTGTCCACGCTGTCACTTAAGCAACGTCTAATATCCCATACCTCTTCAGAAAACAGCAGAGTATCCTGATTTATGGGATAAGGAAACACATTGTCTGAAATTGTGAAGTTATCCACAATACTTGTTTAAAAATGATTTTATTATTAAAGATGCAAGAGGCATTCTATGGGTGTGTTTTCTTATTGTTACATGAAATAAGAGTATCCATATGATTCAGTGTAAATATAGGTGGATACGACTTTTATATTCTAACTCAAATGTGTTATCTTCCAATTGAATGAGAACCTTACATTGTTGGTTTAACTTGAGATGAAAGGAGTTGATGAGTTAATGAATTCAAAGGATAGAGTGGCTGATGATTGTATTACATTTGATAAAGGAAGCTCCAGTATTTTACCACAGTAATAGCAAATTTCACTAGATACTATATTTGCGGGAAGATGAAGTTTCAATTACCCATTAGTATTCAACAAAATAGTTTTTCTCAATTAGAATACCGAAGGCAGTAATTCTCCATGAGTTTACTTAAAAATCACACAGAATTTATTTAAAAATAAAACAACTTTAGGTCATCTTAGTAAACACACCAAAACACTAAGCAATGGCAATCACATTATTTATAAAAACGTGTTAGTTGAGAAAGGGTACAAGCAATGGGAGAAGGCAATGATTCACCAGAATGGTTATACACAAAGAAAAAGACACTTTTACTTGTGGTGTGATCTAGATTTAAACAGCACTTCAGCAAGCCACTATTTTCACTTAAAATGCAATAATGCTAAGACAATGTCAAGATGTTCTGGACTCATATATCTTGTTAATAATCCCTGCCATCAGCACCTTAAGTTCTGCTAAGACTGAACAGTATATATTGTTGTATTTAAAAAATTAGACAAAAAGAATACCATAATATGTCTAAGGTACCAATGTCATGCATCATGGAGGAGCACTCTAAAATCTTACAAGGCTCAAAAAATTCATACCAATTTAAAAGAATGAGGATGAGATCTCATACTGCATGCTGTGGTTACATTTTCAAGTCCCTTGCCTTGCTTTTTTTTTTTATTAAATCATAGCTGTGTACGTTAATGCAATCATGGAGTACAATGTGCTGGTTTTATATACCATTTGAAATGTTTTAATCAAACTGGTTAACATAGCCCTCATGGCATTTTCTTAGTTATTGTGTTAAGACATTTATATTCTATATCAAGTAAATCCTTGCCTTGTATTTTTATAGATTGATTAATAATGTTTTCCTCAGATAATAAAGCAGACAATCCTAATCAAACAATAAAATAATAAAACTGAGATCACTTTACAATATATATGTGTGTGTGTGTATTTTATAGACAGAGTCTTGATCTGTCACCCAGGCTGGAGTGCAGTGACATTATCAGAGCCCACCTTCCTTGGCCTGGAACTCCCGAGATCAGCCTCCTCCCTTCTCAGCCGCCCAGATAGTTAGGACTACAGGCGCATTACATCACACCTGGCTAATTAAAAAAAATTTTTTTTGTAGGGACTGGGACTGTCTGTCTATGTTGCTCAGGCTGACCTTGAACTAATGGCTGCAAATGATCCCACAGCCTTGGGCTCCCAAATTGCTAGGATTTAATAGACCAGTTCACTATGTGTGTACTGGAGTCTGAGGTTTTAAACACTATTAGAGATTTTAAAAATATTCTAATCAAAATATTTTAACATATCTATTGCTTCATTGTTTTCCTTTACGTTCAGTAATTTAACCAAAAACCTACAACTAATTTTGGTAAAACAAGGATTGGAATCTAGGTCTTATGACCTATTCAACATGTTTGCAAGCATTATATGATGTGTCCTAAACAGGGATTTGAACCATTAATTGTTTGTGACATGAAAATTAGGTAAATCAAATTACTTTACATTATAAACCTTAAGGGAAGATGACCTCTCTACTAGTGGTGGCAAGCTGGAGATAAAGCTATATAGAAAATATTTTGCCAGAGACTCTCAACATATGAAGACCATGTAGCTTTTTGAAAAGCAAATACAATCTTCATAAAGTATAGTTTTTAAAAGAAAGCAAAACTCTGTCAAATAGATTAAAACTTAATTTTCTTTTAATTATAGAATTATGAATTTGTAATTATATTTATTTAAAAACAGATGGGTTCTTTCCAGAACCTAAGAATTTTAGTAACTTTTATTTCTTACTATTACAGCTGTTAGAGCTTTGAAAGACAAATACTTTAGTAACAAAGACCAATGCAAATATGAAAATCAAGCAATTATTTTAGCATAGGTTTCTTGAAATTCACCTCCTCTGTTCCTAAAAGAAATAGCTTTCCTGTGCTAGTGTTAGTGCTATGGTAAGAAGGTGGAACCATAAGTCATGTAATCAAATATCAATTTTTTAAATTTCAGATTGATATGAGGGTACTAGTGTTTAGGTTACATTGTTTTTGCTTCTAAGGTGAAGTTCAGGTTGTAGCTGAGCCCTTCGCCCAGGGGGTGTGACTTCCTTTAAGAGAGAACTTGCCAATCATCCTCCCTCCTCCCTTTTTCCTTTCACTCCCCCCCACTAGAATATACTTGTATGTTTCTTTTGAGTGGGAGTGTAGTTGTTTATATACTGATTGCATATTAATAATGAATACATTGGATATCAAGTGTCAGTTTTAAAGATCAGAGTACTGACGTGATTCATTTGATGGAGTCTATTTTAAAGACAAATGAATAAATAAGGGACAAGAAACAACTTCCATCATGGCCTCGATCAAAATGTAATTTCTCCAAACACAGTGCAAGTCTTGCCACGACTGGGAAAACGCCTTTTGCCTCACAGAAGGCGACTCTGGCTTCCAACGCCAGCATCCTGATGGAATGTGGAGTCTGTTACTTTCTATATTTGTTTTATTGGCTACAACCAAATGTTTCCCTTTCCTACAAACTGAAACTACCTTTTGGAGGTGAGCCTGAATTGGGGCAGGGAGGCTCCATCAAGTGAGTGCACACACTTTGGGGGTAGCCTGTAGAGCACCAACCAGTTTGCAGCTGTTGTATTTGGTAGGTGGTCACATTTCCCCCGACTGTCTGCAGCTAGGATTGCAGACTCAGAGAAAACTAAGCCCAATGATACTGTAAGAGAGGCTTTGCCCGCATTCTGACTCATTTGAAAGGGAGGTGATGAAACTTTCAGGTACTAGGCTTACCTTACTAACTTTGGTGGGCAACAGGTATTAGCTATCATCAGCATCACAGTAATTATCAATGTGATGATAACGCTTGCTATAGGCTTCTTCAATTCAAATCCTCAAGAACCCTAAGACATAACCACTTACTGTTGATGAAAAACTCTTTTTACAAACTTTAAACCCTGCATTAAAGTACAGTTCTATTTATGAAATGGATGGTAATTCACCTTGATCCATGCTTAAATTTGGAGCCGGGTTTATACTTTTCATTTTGTTTCCTTAGAGATGAATGTGCTGGTAGGAAGGATGTGCCCAGGTGAAAAGAGTTATCAGTTGTCAGACCCGCTTCCATTCTTAAATCTCGCTTCCCTGGTCTTAAATTAAAAGTGACACATTTCCCCATGTTATGCAAACAGAATTGCATGGGTGCTATGCCATCTGGGAAGACTATCACATTTCACAGTCCCGTCTTGGTCACAGTGAGCGACACATTACCATCAGCCTTTCCGTGGATTTCCACTCAGCATCTCGGCTTCAGAGACTGTCAGCATGGCTGTTAGCCACAGAATCGTTCATGATACTGCTATTTTGCTGATGAACGCTCTTTAAATTTTGCATTTATTATGCTCAAGAGTCTTGAAAAAATAGAAAAAGTAATGCTTTCTACAACAATTTTGTTAAAGAAAAACATACTTTACATGCAAAATATAAAATAGAAACTGAGGTAAAATCAAGGCAAAGCAATACAATATCTCAATGTTTGAAATAATATTCCCAAGTATGTTTTGAATTATACAAAACAGTATTATTATTTATTTATTTTTTTTTTGCAGTTTTTTGGCCGGGTCTGGATTTGAACCCACCACCTCTGGCATATGGGGCCAGCACCCTACTCCTTTGAGCCACAGGCACCACCCCAAAACATTAATTTTTATTTCATTAATATTCTAGGGATCATTTTATGGTTTTCTTTATTACATGATGCTTGAATGTTGACCAGATGATAGATGTTGCCGCTGGTGATACAGCAAACCTAGGTTTCTTCTCTAAGAGACTTTACTCGGAAAGAATATAAAGCAATAAATAACCACTGAAAATAGTACATTATACTGACTTATAAACAAGCCTCATATGTTTGCTAAATATCAGTAAAGTTCAGATACGGTTTTAAAGTCAGAAAAAATAAAATACAGCAATTTTCTCTAATTAGCTCAAATGATGAAGTTGGAGGTATTAATTAATATCGAAAATGTTCCAGGTGGAATTTAAAGCATTCTCTTTGCTACAAGTAGGAAGTGTTCTAGAACTATTATTATAGACATATTAATATAAATAAAATCACTGAAGAAAGAATAAGTCTGTTACAAGTTAAATTATGTTCACCAAAAAAGGTGTGTTAAGGCCCTGACCCTTGCTAACTCAAAACGTGATCTTATTGGGAAGTCTGGCATCACAGACATTAATTAAATTCAGAAGAGGTCATAGGAGAGTGGGGTGAGTCCCTAATTTAATGTGACTTGTGTCCTTTTAAGGAGACAGCCATATGAAGACAGATTGGAGTGATATAATACAAGGCAAAAGTAGGCAGCAAGCCTCCCAAAGCTCAAAGAAACAGGAAAGGACTTTCCATTTTGGGTTTCTGAGGGAGTGCACCTTTGGCACTACCTTGATTTCAGACTTTCCAACACCAGAACTGTAGGGTGATGAATTTCTGCTCTTCTCAGCTACTCAGGTTGCGAGACTTGGCTCCAGGAGTCCTAGAAAACTGATACAAGGTCACACATCAATAAATAACAAACATCTACCAAACTGGAGACATTGCATGTTATATCAGAGCAGACAAATCTAGAGAAATTAAACATGTATACATACTGCTCTCAGTTTCACCAACATAGTCCTGATGTTTTAATGTTTATGTATAATGAAATCATATTGATGGCTTTCTATGAAAGGTCTTAGGATTCCTGTTGAGAGGTTAAGAGTCCTTCACTAGCAGCTCCTTTGATAACTACTTTTCCCTGGAGCTCACCATTTAGACTGAAAGTTAATCTTTAAAGTAAGCACATCATTACTGACAATGAAATGAGCAAAAATAAAAGCACAGATAGCATACACAATTAACAAAGATAAGATAATGATGAATTGGAAAAGGCAGAGAGAACTTGCTTGAGAAGATGACTTCTGAGATAGGTTTTGAAAATGAATGTGATTATTCCATGAACAAGACTGTTCCAGAGGGGAGAAAAATGTGAAAAAATATGGAGGCTTAAATATTCACTCTGCATTGGCTAAGCTTTCAATATATGTTCCAGTTTTATTTCCAGCTTCCACCTTTGGTTTGTAAGTTACCAAAAAATAGTAACATATTGATTGCCAAGCTGTTTTTCATAGCTTCTGCAAAAAATGAAGAGGCATTGCAAACACTGGGGCATTTGGGGGGTTAGTAGCAGAAGAGATCCTCCTTCAAGATGAGCAAACACATAAAATCCCTTCCCTCGACACCCCTCTGCCCACCTGCACCCACCAATCTCAGCACCCCCTTCTAAGGAAGACCTTGCTAACCAATCCCAGCTTGCTTTCCTGCTGACAAGTGAGCATTGAAGGGTCCTCATCTTAGCACTGACGTGGTCAGGGATCAGTCAATCAGGGCGGAGTGTGTGTGTGTTAGAAAGAAGGGAGCAGGATGTCCCAGAACCATGGATTCCTTCAGAGGGGTGCAAGAGAAGCCCTGGGTAAGGATTTCAAGGATGGGAAACGGTGAAAACAAGAAAAAGAGCATTGTTTCAAATGAAGCTGAGAATACATATAAAAGTATACAAATACATGTTTTTACCTTGTAGAAAATGTATGCTACCCGGGATCTGCTTTGTTCATTTACAAAAAGCTTTTGGTAGCCTTCATGCAGTTCTACAGCAGCTAAACCATCATTAGCAGATGATGCCAGCCTGCTTTCACAAGTGCGTTTAATATAGCATAATTTATGTATTTTATCTTCAAAATAAGTAGCACTTATCCTGTCTGGCACCTCTTCCTCCTCCATGGCACAGTGTCAACCGTGAGGGGCGTAGCCTCCAGCAGGACAACCATGGACAGATGCTCCCCTCCCCTGCTCAGCAAAGCTGACTGGCGTGTATCATGTCTCATGCTCTCGTGCAAAGCAGAGGTGGCAGTGGGTGGACGCCATGGCCCAGCGTTTGCTAAGTCTTTGCAGAAGACACTGGTTAGTATCCTATCATATCTGCAAAGATGTAAGTAAATGGAACACAATGGTGCTTCTGAGTGAGAAGCTGGCATGAATTCCTTTGGCCATTTGAGTAGAACTGCAGAAGGATGTACATTTTTACATTTTTACGGTTTTTTGGGTTTTTTTTGACCGGGGCCAGGTTTGAACCGACAGGGGCCGATACCCTACTACTCTGAGCCCAGGCACTGCCAAGAATGTACATTTTTATCTTTATTCATCTAACTTCAAGCATAGAGAGAGGAACATTCTCAACAAATGAAAACAATTAACATAGAACTAATGTGATAAGGCATCACCTTACTTCGGATGCCCCGCTCTCTTTGTGCAGTACCAGCTACCTAATTTGCTGGGCCCCAGGCAAAGATGAAAATATAAGGCCCCCTGCTAAAAAGTTATTAAGAATATCAGGATGACAACAGCAGAGCGTTAGAGCGTGAGTCTCCTGCGCATGGGCCTGGTGTGAAGCCAGCGTCGCCTTCACGGGTTGATTGACCGACCGCATTCTGTGTTACACCGTCACTGTTGTTAGCATGGCAGTGTCTACATGGCCCCTTTGCTTTATCTTATAATGGGAGGACTTTTCTTTCATTTATTCATAATCTGTCTTTAAAGTGACAAAGTACAGGTTACATAGTTTTAATTTGACCTACTGTTCACAGATTATCAAATTCATTCTAGGCATAAAGGTTTAGTGAAATAAATCCCAAATTCCAGGATTTAAAAAGGTTTTATATTACTTGAAAACGAAAGCTGTTATTTTTAGATAATGATTTTTAGTACAAATATAGTAAACAGTAATTCCGAAATGACCCCTTATTAAATCCTAATATTCCACCTTATTTTATGGATTTACTGCTCTGAACACAGCATTTCCAAGTAGAGAAATAATCTTCCCAGTTATTCAAATATTAAAAGTATCAAGAACACAAGAAATGAAATTTCCCAAACCAAATGTACCCCAGTGTATCACTTTGTGTTCATTGACATGCAGACCTGGGCTCGGAAGATCCGTCGCACTCAGGTTTGGTGCATCCAAGGCCCATTGGCTTCCATTTCTTTATCAAGACAGTGGAGCCATTAACATCCCAGTGAATTGATCTTCCCGGCCTATGTCACTTTCCTTAACAAGTTTACTGGGGTATATTTTATGCAAAACAAAATTCACTCATGTTAAGTAAATAATTTAATGATTTTTAGTAACTTTATCAAAGGTGAAACCATCATCAAAAAACAGTTTTATAACAGTTTCATTCCCCTAATAACACCCCTCCTGCCCATTTAAAAGGAATTCCCATTTCTACCCCAGAAAACTGCTGATCTATAAATGTGTCCATTCTGGACCTTTCATATAAACAGATTCCGTCTCCTCTGGCGCCTGGCTTTTTCCGCTTAGCATACTATGTTCCAGGTTCATTTACCCTGTGCCACAGACCATGGATCAGTAGAGGTCAATTCTTTATTGGTGAATAGTATCTATCGTGTCCAGCCATCCCCAGGGGATGAACATTTTGCTCATTTCAGTTCAGGGGTATTAAAAATAACATTTTTGTAAATTTTCACAGTAAGTCTTAACGTGGGCGAATGTTTTTATTTCTTTGGGCAGGTACCCAGCAGTGGAAGTGCTGGGTCATGTGGTCGTCATGCATTTAACTTTTTGAGATGTTGGTCAACTGTTTCTAAGGCAGCCACACCATTGTACAGTCACAGAAGAACATGAGTCTGTTTTTCCACATTCTTGCTAATATTTGTCCATCTCATTTGTTGCATCCACCCTGTAGGTGTGAAACCGCATCCCATCGTGGTTTAAATTTGCATCTTCCTGGCAGCTAAGGTAGCTGGGACTCACTTTGTGGGCTTCCTGCCACTTCCCCGTCTTCTGTATGTGTGCTCCTGGTCTCTGCCTCTTGGTTTATGTTGGTATTGAGTTGTAAGTGTTCTTTATAAATCCTGGCTATAGGTCCCTTATTGGATGAATGTTTTGCAAACATTTTCTCCCAGTCTGTCCCTCGTATTCTTATTCTTTATTTACATCTCATTGTTGAGATGTAAATTTTTGTACTTTGAATTTTGATGAGGTTAAGTCTATCATTTTCATCTTTTAGGGATGGTGTCTTTAGGATCATATGTATGTATCTAAGACACTGTCACCTAAGCCAAGGGCTCAAACACTTTTGCCTATATTTTTCTGCAAGATTTACTGTTTTAGTTACTTCATTTAAGTCCATCTAATCTATTGTGAGTTAATTGGGGAGCATGGGGTGCAGGTTTGAGTTCATCTTTTTGCATGTGAATATCCAGTTGTCCAGCACCATCTGTTGAGTAGATTATTTTTCCTGTTGAAAATTTTTGGCACCTTTGTAAAAACTAATATAACTAGAAATAGAAACATTTATTTCTGGATTGTGAATTCTGTTCTCTTTGTTGACATGTCTGTCCTACTATTTTGATAACTAGATTTACAGGAAGCTTTGAAACTATAAGTGAAGGCCTCCAACTTCGTGGTTTTCCAATTGTTTGGCTACTCTCTCTGTTCTGCTTGTTCACACAGATCCTTAGATTTGTTTAGTAATATCGGGGGGAAGGGGAGCCTGTTGGAATTTTGAAAAGGATGGAAGTGAAGCTTCAGATCAATTTGGGGAGAATCGTCTACTTAACAACACTGAATCTTTCCACCCATGAACATGGAATGTGTACCTATTTATTCATATCGTCTTTGACTTCTCTTAGCAAAGTTTTGTGAATTTTAACATAGAATTCTTTGCTTCTTTTGGTTCAGCTTATTAATAGTATTTGTTTTGATGTTATTGTGAATGGAATTTTATTCTGAATTTAATCTTTGGAGTATTTGGTGCTTCTGTACATCTCTTACTTTTTAAATGTACAGTCAGGCTCTGAATAGTAAATTTTCGATCAGTGGTGGACCACATATATAACAGGTCCCATAAGGTTATAATGAAGTTGAAAAATTCTGACCTCCTGGTGACCTCTGAGCTGCACTGATGTCCTGATGGAACACATTACCGCCTTGTTCGTGCTGTGCTGCTGCTAAAAACACCACACTGCTCGTCCTGAAAGTCCCGGGCCTTCAGACTCACTCACCCCTCACTCGCTCACTCACCACTTCAACCCCCAGTTCTGCCAGCTCCATTCATGGGTAAGATACAGGTGTTCCAATTTTTTGTCATCTGTTTTACTTTCACGTATGTGCCTTTCCTGTTGAAATATGTCTAGAGATAGAAAGATTTCCCATACGTCACAGTTGCCTACAGCATTTAGGACAGTCCCACGCTGTACAGGTTTGTGGCCCGGGAGCGACAAGCCACACCGCATGGCCCAGGTGTGCAGCAGGCTGTCCCGTCTAGGCTGGTGTCAGCACACGCTGTAATGTTCACCCAGGGATGGAACTGCCTAACAATGCATTTCTCAGAATGTACGTCTGTCAGTAAGCCATGGCTGTTCATAAGTAGGAGCAGAATTTCAAATTTTCTCTGTCTTTACTTTCTTGAGCAATAAATTTTCATTGTGGAAAGTACGATTATAATACAAGGGTCACTGGAACCTACGATGTCATGCAGTTGGGTCACACCTGCCTCCACTATTGTTCTTCGGTCCCGTCACTCTGTCACTCTGGTCACAGGCAGGCCGGCCCATTTCAGGGCTCCTTTTTGCCATCTTTTCTACAATCATTTTCCAGCCAAGCTGAAGTGCTTATTGGTTAAGCACATGGGCGCCAGGGTTCTGGATCCCTGGCCCAGGTCACCATCCACTAGTTATGCGACCTAAGTTTGTCCTCTACCTACTCCCCTTTCTTCAGCTGCTTACACTCCTTCCCCGGTTACTTCCTTTCACCCTACCTCCTTCCTTCTTTTCTTTACCCCTTCATTTTTAATTTCCTCCTCGACTTCTTTACCCTGTTAAGTCCATATCTGGCTGTCTGTCTGAAATAGCTGCTTGGGAGCAGCAGCTGTCCTCAGGAATGGGGACGCCGACCTCACACAGGTTTTACCCCTCACACCTGATCTGGGGAGAGTGTCCAAGGACGAGTTATCTTTCCCAGGGTCAACCTCTACTTGTTGCAATATGCCTTCCAGTTTTCCTTTGTTGACCTTGAGTTATAACTCAGATGCAACTTCAGGTAGCCTGTCCCCTTGGAATGGCAGGTGAACCCTCAGCCTTGGTGATTTTGCCATCCTCCCCCAATGTTTTCTCTGAATCTGGTCTCCTTTCCTGCGTCTGTGCACAATGTTTAAATTCAATGCTGTGCTGATTAATATGCAGATCTGGGCTCCTTCACTATTTTACTATGTTAAAAATCCAATCACAGTCATGTTTGCATGAACTTAATAACTTCCATAAAGATTCGGGAAGATATAGGAAAGCTTGAATCACAGATCAAAAACCATCTGCAGTCTTATTAGCAAAGTCCCCATCTCTCCTGTGACTACAGCAGAGAAGCAGTGGGTCTGCTCCCAGACCCCTCCAGTGGGGAGAAGCTCCATCAAAATGTTGACCCTCAGCAGTCCTTATGAAATTCTGAAAGGTGATAGCAGGGTACCTAAAAGATTTCACAAAGGAAAATCTGTATTTCTATTATCCAGAATTCATGCTATTTCTTAGACTATTGTATACACTATTACTTTCACAGGGTTTTGCAATTTTCAGGTTTACCTAGTACAGTATTTTATCATACAGATATATGCAAAAACATTGAGACTTTGTCATCAGTAAAAATAGACTCTAAAACTAAACTGGTGCAAATTTTTAAAATATCATAGAAAATTTCCATTATAGATCGAAAGAAGACCTATGTGTACTTTAAAACATGGGTCCTTGATTTTGAATTTGGAGAGAGAGGTTAATGGGTTATACCACAGTTTCTCATCTTGTTCAATAGAAGAACCATTGCTAGTTATTTCCATGGCAGTTTCATATGTTTGGTGATTTAAAATGATTCTAGAACCCAAATGGCAATAACTTATCAAGGACAAAGTGTCCTCGAACCACTTAAAGTGACAAGAAGGCTTTGTTGGTTCAGAGGGCTTGTAATTGTTAAATAAAGAGCCTTAAAGTCAGTGCCCCTCAGTGACATCGGTCCTGAGGCACAGTTTTAGGCACTGCAGGGTGGACTTATGCAATCATGCTGCATTATAAAACAAACGCAAAAAAAAAAAAAAGTTGTTTACTAGTAATAAATCATTATCCTTGTAAAATCACATTGTGAAGTGTCCACCAGGGCCAGCCATTTTTACTGAAACAACAGAATTTTGTCATCTTTTAGGAGCTTCTGTTCTGAAGCTCATGGGTTAAGCACTTTGTTAAGCCCGTAGGGTACTCACATCTGCCTCTTTACTTGCATGGCCTTAACGACCGATGTGCCTGGAAATGATAAAAAATTACAGAATTGGTGTTATTCTGCTACTTACTTCTTAAGAACAGCGATGTGGTAATTTTTGAATGATAGCTAGTGCCCAAACCGAGATCCATATGGCATGAAAACAACCCAGTTATCAAGATTATATAAACAACTCCAGTGGGGAAGAGAACATATAAACATCCTCTAAGTTAATGCAGCATCAAAAACAGAGCGACTATTAAACAATCTTCCCCAAGCGTACAAGCAAGCCAATCAGCAGAGTGTCGCAAACTGAGAATGCAGATATACCTGGCAAAAATGGAATTGGCTGTGGAGGCTGAAGCTTAGGAACTTCTCTAGAGGGTTTAGGACCATTGTCAACTGCCCTCCCAAACCCTCCCAGCTCCTATCCAGCCTAAGGTACAATGCAAGACTTTTTAAAGTGTGATCTAAAAAAAGGTCTTTATTTTGAATTGCTGTGCAATCAAGATGAATCCCTGAGTCCCCTTGAGGCTCTTATATCTTGTGGTTTCATGGCAGAAATGTGTAGGGTAATCAGAGCTGGCATCCCGGAGTGCAACCTGGACAACCACGCATGGCCTGCCCTTAGAAGAGCCCTGTGCTCACTGGAATGCTCTGTTTTTGTTATGAACGTCCTAATAATTCTTACCCCCAACACACACACATTTCCATTTCTCACCGGATCTTACAGATTTTGTAGATAATCCTGGGCATAGTATTTAGTTGAAAGTTTTAGATCAGATTCTGTGACTAACTATGTAATATAGAGAAATAGCATTAACTTCTCATATTTAAGATTAGATGAATGTAACTGGATTATAACCAAATGAGGTGTTACCTTTAATATTAATTAATTAATACTGCTTTTTATATTAGTAATGTTGAAATTATGATCTGTTTTCACTTGTTTTAAAGTAAGGCATTCTATTTTACAGAAGTACCACCAGTTTCTCCTAATAGAAATAGCTGTATCCAAATAGACTTACTCTTTAGACCATATCCAGCTGTGCTCTTAATAGTGGAAGAAAGAACTAATGGCGGGGGGATGGCTTTGAAGCCAGACAGACTTGAGTTTAATGCCTGTTTCTGATATAAACTATCTGTAAAAATCATATGACTAACATCCTTTTTAATACTGAAATACTTGACACTTTCTATTGTTAGGAACAAGACAAAGTCTCCCATCACCATTTTATTCACAGTGTGTTGACATCCTAGACACAGGACATTAGAAAGTTCATAGGAGCCTATGGTGGCCACAAAAAGGTGGAGACTTTACATCTTTTGTATTAACCTGGATAGAGTTGGAGAACACTCTCTTTAGCAAAGTATCACAAGAATGTAAAAGCAAGTATCCAATGTACTCAATACTAATATGAAGCCAATAGTCAAATAATACATGCCCACACAAGAGAAAAAATTTAATTCAAATTGAGGGGAGGGGGAAGGAGAAATGGGAGAAAGGGGAAAGGGGAGTGGGATTGGTGTGCTCTCACCTAGTGAGCGTGATGTAAGGGTACAGGGCCCACCTCCTGGGGGGGGACACAACTACAATGGGGACCTTACCTAATAAACACAAACATCACAACCTGATCCTATATACACTCATATTCATGTGAAATTTAAAAGAAATTGAAACTAAAAAACATAACAGCCTATGTTGGTTAAGAACGTGCAACAGACTTAAAAACAAATAATCATGTACTGTAGTGTTTCTAAAATAATATAATTTACCAAAAACGTCCAGATGAGTTAGAAAATTTAACCAGGTCAATTTACACAGAAGAAATAGGGAGAGTTGTTAGTGGCTTTTAAAAAATTAACAGCATCAGTTATAGAAGTGTTTAAGGTAATTTCTACTAATTTTAAATGAATAGTATATCAATCCATTTGAAATGAATAGTATATCAGATTATACTATTTCACATTATGTAGGATAATGAAAACTTATACCTCATTTAAAGAAAAATAATAATAACAAATGAAAATGAAAAAAAAAAAGATTGGTCCAAAAAGACATTTCAAACCAATTCCTTCATAAATAGTAAACAAAAATTCTAACTATTAGCACAAAAAATTCCAGCAGTATTTTTAAAAAGACTAAATTGGTATGAATCCAAAAAATGAACGATTTTTTTAGAATTAGAATATGTATTAAAATAATTCATTATGTTTATAGAGCTAAAGTAAAAAAAGAAATGATCAACATTAATACTGAAATCACATTTTAAGATACAAAATTTGTTGTTGGCAAAAATATGTAATGATAAAATTGAAGTACAATGATATATTTTAGTAGAATAAAATTAAATGCAACAGTTTTAAATTTAATAGGGAAACAGTAAATGCAAAAATGTTAAACGTGTACAGTTCAACATTGCACACAGGAATATTTAACATTATTTTGGTCACTACCAGTGCAATCTGGTGAAGGCAAATAAATTAGAATTACAGAGTTGAAAAAAAGGTAACTTGGCCATTATTCTCAGAAAACAATCTTTTTACTGGAAAGCATCATAAAAACAATTATAATCTGTAGAAGAAATCAGTAAATGGTTTGGATGAAAAATATAATATTCAGAAATCAATAGCCTTCATAAACACAAAGAAGATATAATTCAAAATGAGATCTTATTTACAAACAGCAAGGGCAAAAAATGCACTTAAAAGACAAATGAATACTAAGTGAAAAACATATGAATATTTTGTAAAGACACAATAGGATTAATGTCCCTAACATATAAAGAGTGCTGAAAAATCAATAAAACATGCCAGCATGTATGTGCATGTGAACTTTCCTAAGAGCATTTCTTGTATTGTGTCCCAAATGCTTCAAATGTACCAATAATTTCATTATTCAGTTAAATAACTCTATCATGCTACAGTTGTATTTTTCCTCTTTTAAATATATTTACATAGAATTATTTTCTTATTTTGTCGTTATTTTTCCCTTTTACTATATTTTGACTGAAGAGTTTTGTTGATTCTACTTATACTTTAGAATAGTATGTGGTTTTCTTTTAATTAACTTTATGGTCGTACTGTTTGGGCCAAAGAAAATCACAAGATCAGGCTAGATACAGAACATGAAAGTCATGTATTCCATTTATTTTTATAATATATATTTCAAATATTTTGTCCACTTCTTGGTTGTGTCAGGTTGAAGAATAAGTCTTGTTTTCATTACTCCATGTTTGCCAGAATTGGAAGCCTAATCAGAATACTTTAACTTAAGCCAAATGGCTATTGATTACCATGTCAACAGGAAGAAAAAAATAGAACCACACCACTAAAATAAGATTTGATGAACAGAACAGGGAAAGTCCAAATCTGGGGACCAAAACCTTGGATCTTGACATAAATCACTGCCATGGAGAGTAAAGGCCTCTTCTACTTACCAGACTGATTCTCAGATCTGAACTTCAGGCTAACATGTAGGCTAGATCCTCTTGTGGAAGAATTATGAGACAGTGCCAGGAGCATTCACTGTAACATTCCTTGAGGCATTGCTTGCATGAGGTACAGACTCATGTAGTCTGCTAACTGTGCAGTGAGGAAAGGGAAGTACCTGGACCCTCCAGAGATACTACACCTAGCAGTGAGTGCTGCTGGCTGCAGATGACCAAAGCCACCTCTGTGGTCTGCCAGTGCAGGTGGCTGGGGAGAGATGGAGCTTAGACAGAGGTTTGGATTACAGAAGTTATTTTCTTAGTTCCTAAGTATAATTTGAGTCTACGTCCTTGACAACTGGCAGAACCCCCACATGGGCTCTCCAAACCAATGGGGGGGGGTGGCACAGAAGGTAGAGAGAGTCAAAGCCACACAGCAAAGTCCCTGCTCTAGGTGACTTCACAGAGGACGGTACTGCATCTCTGGACAAATGGCAGAGAATGAGACCACAGTCAGTGGCTGACCATGCAGGAATGCTGATTCTTCTCGGAACTGTAAACTTCTCAGTTTCTTCTGTAGCAATTGATTATCTCAGAGTTTAACTGCAGTTATGATAAAGTAAGTCAGGGGTTATTCCAATTGCAGGTGTTATTAATATTTCGGGTTGTGGCAGTGTAATGGAGCAAATCATTGGCAGATTCTCCACCCTGCCTTTCATTTGGGAAATACCCTTTCTCCCTGCCAATTTGCCTTGGTCCCCCAAGACCACCCCTAGTCTAGCCTATAAACATTTTCATGCTTTACTCCATGATGATGTCACACTACTTGAACACAATGAGCAGGAATGAGAGAAGAATTGAAATGCCTTCGCAGCAAACATCATGCCAACGTGTGTGGAGAAATCCCATAAAAATTTAAAAGTCCGCCAGCTCATAAAAATTCTGAGTGTCCAGGGATCTGGGTTATGTTTAATCTACCCCCATCTTAGTCTGTTTGGGCTGCTACAACAAAATTTTTATAAACTAGAGAGATTAGAATCAATACAAATGTATTTCTCATAGTTCTAGAAGCTGGGAAGTCCAAGATGGAGACATTGGCAGACTCGGGGCTTAATTGGAGCCTGCTTTCTGATTCATAGATGGCACCATCGTACTGTGTCTTTACATTGTGGGTGGGGTGGCCAAGCTCACTTAGACCTCTTTGTTAAAGACACTGACTCCATTCATGAGATCTAATCGACTCCCAAAGGCCCATCTCCCAATATGTCACATTGAGGGTTAAGACTTCAACATATGTATCTTGGTGGGACACAAACATTCAGGCCATAGCATCTTCCAAAGTGGAAGGTCAGAAGCCGCATGTGGCCCCTCCCATTACCAAAATGTAGCACATTATGCATATTTTAAAAATTTTTATAGACAGCATGTAACTGGCAGTATTTAGGGTGCTCATCTGATCCAGTTGCTATGTATCTCACTAAGCTGGAATTTTGAGTGGGTCATACAGGAGCAGGCTCTGCACCAGGCCGGGCTGGTAAAGCTTCTCTGATACATGGGCCTTAAAACCTGGAGTATCCAAGAATAGCCAATATATTGATGGCAAATGGGAACTCTTGGAAACCTCCAGCAGGCTCCAATAGCATCTCACTAGTACAGACCCCTAGATAATTTGGAGGAAAGTCATGTATCCTGTGCTCTTAAGATCTAGTAGAGGCTGACTGCATACTGATAAGACTTTAAGTAACTGTGGCTTGTCATGAGAGGAGGATAGTAAGAGACTATATATTCAACAGCAATCCATCATCATATAGAAATGATCATAAGAGATCAGGCTTCAAGAATCCTGAAAAGTCCAAATAAGTTTGCATGACCTAGTGGATTGAATGCATCCCTCCTTCCTTTTAATCTGGACATGAGGCCTTACCTGGGATTCCATATGAGCTGCCGATTGAAGAACAAAAACATGAATCTCTGCAGAATAGTGAGCACCCAAGGGGCCCTGGACTGCCAGATGCCCCAGCCCTCTAAGGAATGTACCTAGTAGTGTGCACCAAGTAGTGGTGAGGAAACTCTTCCCAATGGGCAGAATTTCTAGCTATTTAGTTAATTGTTCATTTTGCATGGACTGAAAGATGACACAAGTTGTGGCCCCGTTTGGATTCAAGGTCAGTGTTTATTGGCCAAATGACTAGAGACTTGGGAAGAACAGATTTGGACAACCATGACAGGTAATTCTGAGAAGGTTGTATGTAAGATGAAGTACGAAGTGTGAATGTATTTGCTTATCTGACTTCTCATCAAAGTGAATTTGCCACAGAGGTGGCTCCCAGTCAGGTGTAAAGAGAAAGTCTCCAGGAGCTATCAGCCAGCTTCTGTCTGCAGCTACTCGGGGTTTGCTCCATTGGCCAAAGTCCAGTCATCTCCAATGGCGGAGATGGGAACTTAGGACTCCATACATCCACTGCCACTCACCAAGGCTGGTCCAAAGGCCGGCACTGTGCAGTGCTTAATGGGCCCAGAGAAGTGACTATGTTGCTTGGCCCCCAAAATGACACCAGACTCAGAGGGGCTAGCAACTCACCTGTTAGCCGGTTGATTATTTTGAAACTTTCTACCACTGAGGAGGCAGAATTTTGTCCTTATTAGAATAAATTTGTATCCTAGAGATGAATTAAGTTTCCCTGTGTTCAATGCTTATTCCAGAATCAAAATATAGTGGATTTAAAAATGCCTTTTTAATTGCCATGGCATGCCATCAGCTATTAATTCTGATAAGGAAATTCATTTCATAGCAAAGAAGTGTTGCAGTGGGCGGAGGCCTAGAGTTCTCTGGTCCTGCTCTGTGTCTCGTTGCTAGAAGCAGCCCCCTGGAGGAATTCATGTAGTTGCTCACTGAGGACTCATTTTCACCCCCAGTTGAGAAATGACACCACAAAACATTGATTTCTATCTTACATGATGTGATACATGATTTAACAAGATCAATATGTGGTGCCATGATCTTTGGTATTTACCCCACTAACATCTCTATAACTGTTTCTCCCTATTAAACTTCCACTGATTGAATAACTGTGTATTCCATTCTGTTGTTGAAATATCAGTGAGTTTTATGCTTTTCTGGATATATCCTGCCTAATATATTTCTCTCTGTGACAGTTCCTTCACCTCTTTTCCTACAGAGGGGGATGGTGTCTCTAATATATATACATAAAGTGGTTTTATTTTGTATAATAAAATAATAATTTCCAAAATTATTATCCTTTCATACAGCATCCTCAGTATTCTGTATGTTAGACAGTGTTTGTGAGTATTCTCCTATAAACAGTGATAAAATTCCATTCTGGTTGCTTTGAAATGCCAGACTCACATTTTTTCGTACCAAAACTCCATTGACTTTGATAATGACCATGATAAAGCATCGGCCCTAAACAGATGCCCCAGCACAAAACCAGTTTACAAAAAGTTATCAAATGTCTATGTAGTTTTGTCAGAATTGAGAACGCTGTGTTTTGACAGAAAAGACAGCATGCTGTGCCCTGGGGGGTCAGTGAAATAGGCTAAAGCCCAACATGCTGGGCAGGAAAAACGCTTTAGTTGGTGAGGAAAGAGAAGCTAACGCTAAGCCATCCACATGCACAAATGGCAACGTACCAATTCAGGATTTATCAGCCCTGTGGACACAGGTTCTTGATTATAAACTCAGATTATGCCTTATTTTTCCCATGAGATTTTTGGTATTAGGCTAAATAGTCTTTTTCTGCTTTCTTAACGATTAATTTCCAACCAATCTATGGTTGGTTGGACTTAGAGTATTTTTCAATTATTGGATTTCACAAAAGAGAGTCCTTCCAAAATAGAATGTTATAAAGAAAGCTCTGTCTGTAAGCTAAAGCATGCTTACATGTCACGGGAGAACTGGATTCTTGCTCTCTGGTTTCCAACCCTAACCGCATGTACAAACGTGTGTAACTATATCATTTAGGTATAAGAGACGATGTTATAGAAGCACCTATAATTTTGGAGGTAAACAAGCAGCACACAGCTCCAAATTTGTAAATTGTTTCAGCCTTTCACAATGGTCAGGACCACATCTGAACACCGTGTGGGCTTCACTAGTCTGGGGCGCAGGCAAATGGTATCGCCACTGTCAGTTTGCAAAGAATATAGAGACTGAGAATTTGAAACATTTATACCACAAAATATCTGATGTGACGCACGGTAGAAGAGGAAAATAACAAATAATTATTAAATTGCAGAAATTATTAAAAAAGACTTTATCGTATAAGAATAGCAATTTTATATCTAGTGAATCATCGAAGTTTTAAGGGTTTGTCCCACTTACATGATAATGTATTAAGAAATATTATTTTTAAGTTGTGTAATTGAACAGAATCTAATTTTTAAGTTTCACTTTGGCAAAGGCTGTGCCTCTAACTATTTAATTTTATTTCCAGCATTTAAAGAACAGATTGTTGCGGGTAAGTGGGGAAATATTAAGGAGGCAGTTTCTACTTAAAAAGACTTTTAAGGTCTTAATTAAGGGGCCAGGGTAAGGAAAATTTCTCTAAAGACTAAATCTCCATCTCAGTTAAATTCATTTCACAGTAACAATAACAACAAAGCTTAAATTACTGCAAAGGGAACAATAGTTTGATTACAAAGTCTTGGGGAGAACTATTTTGGAAGTGGTGTCTGGAGCCAGTATCTGCCATGTGGAGCCCGCCCCCGACTCAGCTGTTTTCGTACTGTTCATAAACCCAGGCACTAAAGAGGAAGTTAACCCTTCGGAATTTTTTATCAGGGAACTGCCAAGCTTGATTTTCTGCATGTTAAAATGTTTTTAAAGAAATAGGAGTATTAGAAAACAGAATCGTTTTAGTTATTTCTCACTAAACTTTCTCTCAGGAATTAGTGGCAGAATGAATGAAGATAGAAAAAACTAACAATCATGTAGTAACTGTAGGGTTTGTTTTTTCTCCATTAATTCTTTACTTTTTGAATTATATATCTTTCCCATTCAGGACTTGGGGGAAAGGGCCTTAAGATATAACCATTATTAATTTATTAACGTAGTAACTGCTCAAGATCACATACCTGGGGAGTGGAAGAGTTGAAATTCAAACTTAGATTAGTAACAATGCAAAATTTATAATCTTGATGCTATTATTTATTTTCTTAATGTTATAAAAACATCTGTATTTACAAAATGTCATGCCGAATGTCATGTGTATGTGACCTACATGTAGCATACGTGACATGGTTAAAGGATAATATTAGTTCATATATTGGTATCTACCACTCAGTTTAGAAAATTAAAAATCCACAGCACTGTGAAGCTTCCTGAACTCTTCCCTGACCGCACTGTCCTCCTTACTCACCCAAAACTCATTTTTGTTTTAGTCATCTCTTGATCTTCTTGTATATTGTGCCAAATGCGTAAACCTTGAATTGTACGTTGTTCAGCTAGATCTGCTTTTAAGTGATATTCATGCCATTGTATCGATTGTCGTTTTCATATTGTACTCCATTGTCTGAAGACATAATTTATCCGTTCCTGAAAATCTGGATTGCTGCCTTCTTTTTTAATATAAGTCATGTTGCTGAGAATATTCTCGTGCTGTATATGTTGTTCTGGGCACATCCGTTGCAGTTTTTTAGTGAACATATGTATGATTTGGAATTGCCAGTAACACAAATACACAACTTTAATCATGCGTTAAGGCCCAGGAATTTACAGTTTGGATGAACCAATATACAACCTCAGAATTTTCCTGGAATTTCCCAATGTAGTGGGTAGGAAAAATCTATCATACTGTTTTATGATATATACATATATATATATAATATTACTGAAATAAAATATTGTAAAAAAT
>NW_003852429.1:16335130-16343764 GCF_000181295.1 Otolemur garnettii
CCACCTCCCCACCACCTCCGGCATATGGAGCTGGTGCCCTACTCCTTTGAGCCACAGGTGCCGCCCCATGATTTTTTTTTTTTTTTTACTTTTGGGGGTAGCCATATGCTTATTCATATTTTTTGCACACATTTCTATTGAGTTGTTAATTTTGCCCTTAAGGATTGTAGTAATTCTTTATATCATCAATAGTAGACCGCAGATAGTTTCATATGCAACAGATGACTCAGGTGTACTAGTGTTGTGTTTCCTTAGTTAAATTTTAAGGTTTAGATTCAGCTTACTGGAGGAAGGTAATACAGAGAGACCCCATGTACCCTTCACTTGCTTTCCCCAAGGAAACATCTCACAAAAGTATACTGCAATGTTACAGCCAAGGTACTCACACAGACGAGATCAAGACACGGAATGTCTCTGCAACGCGTAGCTCTTCACGGGCTCATTTAAACCATATCCAATTTCTCCTTGTCCCCATCTCTTCCTTAAACCAGGAGACCACGAATCTTTTCTCAATTCCAGTAATTCTGTTGTTTTGAGAACGTATTATATATAAAGAGGAGCATGCATCATGCAGCCTTCGGAACTGGCTTTCGTCACTCAGCATAGTTACCCGTAGATTCATCTAAGTGCTAATTCTGAGTAGCATCTTATGGAATGGATGCACCACAAGTTCCAGTCATGGAAAGATATCTGGGTTCTTTTCACTTTTGACTAATGGCAAGAAATAGGTACTAGTAACATTTGAGCACAGGTTTTTGTGTGAATGTTGTGTGAATGCATGTTTTTATTACTCTGGGATATATACCTGAGATTGTAATGGCTGGTTTTTAAAAAGATATTTATTTCCTGTCTTCTTCCATTGCAACATGAGCCTCGTTGAGACAGAACTTTTCATCTGCTACTTTTCCCCCAGTTTTTTATAATTTCAGAATATTAGGGCATATACATGTTTTGTTTTGTACAGATTGAGTCAAAGTTATAACATGCCCTTCACCCCGTGTGCATTGCACCCAGTGGGTGTGATTTGTCCGTCCCTTCCCACCCCCGTCTTCCCCCGGCTTGATTTTTATTGAGATCCACTTCCACATGTGCACCTAAGTGTTGGTCGATTAGTTCCACTTTACTATTGAGTACATGTATTTTTTTTCTCCACTTTTGTGATGGCTCAAAGAATGGTTTCCAGATTGTCCAAAAAGATACTAGATTGCCATTTTTTATAGCTGAGGATGCTCCATAGACCATATTTTATTAATTCTTTCACATATTGGTGAGCACTTGGATCGTTTCCCCATCTTTGTGAATTGTACCACTATAAACATTTGAGGGGAGGTGTCCTTTTCATAAAATCACCCTTTTCTCTCAGACACACACATACACTAGCAGTGGGACTGCTGGATCAAATGGTAGGTCAACTTTCAGTTCTCTAAGTTATCTCCACACACTTTCCGCAGCAGTTGCACGAGTGAGTTTGCCGTCCCACCAGCAGGGGGTAAGAGTTTCTTTCTCTCCACCTTCACACCAGCATCTGTCGTAGTTTTTAATAGCAGTGTGTTTAATTTGAAACTTCCAGACTGGCCATAACATTTTACATCACTAGCAGCAACGTACACATTATCCAGTTCCTCTTCGTTCTTGCCTGATTTTGATGTTACTACACTTTTTAAAAACTTCACCCATGCTGATGGGTACACAGTGATTCCCTATCCTGGCTTTGATTTGTATTTCCCCATCAGCTATGAGGCTGATCATCTGTTCATGTGTTTATTTGACATCCGCACATCCTCCTGACTCAAATGCCAAGTAAGATTTTTGGCCTGTATCCAGATGGACTGTCTGATTTTTAATGTAGAGTTTTAAGAATTCTTTATATATTCTAGATACATTTTTTTTTTTTTTTGGTCGGATAAGTTCATGCAATATTTTCTTCAGGAAAAATGTGTTTTGTGTTTGCTTTCTCTTGTTCTTGTTCCTCTGTTTTTCTTTTCTTGCATTCTATTGTGCTACTTAAACCCATTTGTATTTCATCTTGACATTTTCTGGTGTTTGTCATTTTGTGTAGGCTTCTTGGTGGTTATTTTGGATATTACAACATAAATGTATAATTTTTCACATTCTACGCATTCAAGTTCCATGACTCCAAGTGAAGCGTGTAGGCCTTGATTCTATTTAAGTTTTTTCACCCTTCCTGTTCTATCTTCAGTATTATAATTTTTGATTGCATTAAAATTTTTGTTTCAGTCACCGATGTACAGTTTAGAAAACCCACAAGGAGGGTAATCTACTGTATATGCCCATAGTTCTTATACGTTTCTTGTTCTTTCTAGCTTTCCAATGCTCCAATACTACTTCTTCCACTATTTCTTTTCCTTTTAAATAATTTCTATAAACCATTCTCTAAGGGTAGATCTGAAATTGACAAATTACTTCCCCTTTGTCTGAAAATGTCTTGATTCTCTCTCATTTATGATGGAGAGTTTTACCAGTTATACAATTTTCAGTTAGTAGTTCTTTGCTTTAAGCATCTAAAAAGTGCTGATTCCCCTTCCCTCTGACCTCTGTGGATTCACAGGAGAATCTCTATTCTTTAAACTGATGTTGCCTATAGGTGATACATCATGTGTCTCAGGCTGCTTTCGAGATTTCTGGTCTTTATCTTGAGAAATTTAACTGTCTAAGTTCTTGGTGCAGATTTCTTTGGGTTTATTCTAAGAGGATACCTGATGGGGAGGAGGGAATTCTGGAGATAAAAACCCATGAAGGTGTGGGAGCCCCATAAAACTCTTGCCCCCAGCAGAGTCTCACTTTCAGGCTCCCACACACAGCTGCTCATGACAGGTACTGTTCAGGGCTCTGACTAGCTCGTAACACTAAGGCCTTCTGCTCTGGGAGGCCAAGATGGGTCGAGACCAACCTGAGCAAAAGCCAAACCCTGTGTATAAAACCAGCTGTTGTGGCAGATGCATGGAGTCCCAGCTACTCGGGAGGCTGAGGCAGGAGGATCACTTGGGCCCAAGAGATTGAGGTTGCTGTGAGCTATGATGCCAGGGCATGACACAAAAGAAACAAAAAAACAAAAACAAAAACAGTAGTACCTCCTGCTCTGGATAAGCTGATCTCAGCTGCTGATTCCCTTATAGCTCTTCATCTCCAGACTTAGGGGTGGTTGATTTACCCTATGGCCTCAAATTTCTTGAGTTTTCATTCACCCAGCTTTTGTCTTGTTACAACAATGAGAGTGATGACTTTCCAGCTCTATATTTTGAAGCTGATACCTAAAGTCTGATCATTATTCTTCATATCTGCTCCTACACATACCAACACAGCAATTTTGAATGACAATGGATTTGTTTTCACTTACAATTCTCTTCACATTCATTTTCTTTTCTTGTCTTATTTCACTAGCCAGGATGTACAGCCCAAAGTTAAGCTGAAGAGGTGCTAGTGGATTGCCTGGACTCATTTCTGATTTTTAAGTATTTTTAAATTTTACCATTTAGTGTATTATTCACTGTGGGTATTTTGGTAGATTTCTTTTCCCAGATTAAGAAATAGCCATACATTATTTTAGCTAGAATAATTGTCATAAATTGATGCTTTGCTCTATAAAACAACTTTTCTACAAGTGTTGAAATCATCTTATGTAATTTAATATTAACCCAAAGTAGGCATTTTAATGTGTGTCTAATTATACAGTTGAGGAATTAATCCAATACCAATACAATTTGCATTCATATCTGAATTTAATTTGTGATTTTTTTGTTTAGTATTTACCTATGTTGGCTTCAAATTAGCCCTTATTTTGTCTTTTTTATAATTTCTTCCTCAGGTTTTAATATGAAGATTCTATCCACCTAATGAGTCTGAATGTTTCCTCTCTTCATATACTTTGAAAGCATTTGTATAAAATTAGAAATATCCCTTTTTCTCTTTTTGACTTGGCTATAAAAACTTTTGCTGCTTCACTTGTGAAAACATTTTAACCTATGAACACAATTTTACTAAAGTAGTACCACTTTTATTTATTCTTGAATTTCTGACACTTTTTTCTAGGATTTTTTAAATTTTGTTCTTATTTCCAGAAATATTGGCATAGAGGTACTGCCTGTAAGGTTTTCTTATTATCTGGTTAAGTTTTTCAGGATCTCTGACTTTCTTCCTTTTCATAGTACTAATGTTGTTTATTTCATCTTCTCGTCTACGTTTCTCTTGATTAATTATAATCACACAACAGATTTCATTTTAATTGTCTTGTCAGGGACACTGCTTTATGTTTTACTGTTCCTCTGTTATTTTTTATTTAGCTTCCTATTTTATTAACTATTTTTTTAAGTAACATTTTTCTCCCTTTTTTCGCCTTTATTTTGTGATTATTTTTCTATCATTTCATACTGATTGCACATCATTAATTTTCAGTTTTTCTTCTTTTCTTAAAAATAACTCAGTATCTCTTTAAGGTTAAGAGTATTCCCGTTGCATCCAAATTGCTGCAGAAGGCATTAATTCCTTCCTTCCTACGGCTGAGCAGGACTCCATGTTTGTATATACTATATTTTGTTAATTTTCTCAGGAATGAACATTGGAGTTGATTTCTTTACAATTGTGAACTGTGCTGGAATAGACATTTGAGCTCAGGTATCTATTTGATAAAATGACCCCTTTTCCTTTGAGTAGGACCCAGCAGCAGGTTTACTGAATGGAACATGTATTTACCTTTCATAAATTTGTTGTGTGATAATTTTATTATTGTTCTATGAAATATTTTTTAAAATCTTTATGTACTTTTCTCTTTTACTGTTATTGGGAATTTTTAGTTTTTCCAATTAAATGGGGATTTTAAAATTATATTTTTATAAATAATTTTATCTTTATTTCATTTTGGTGCATGAATAAGGTATATAGATCGTTTGGAATTTGTGATACATGATATATATCTTAGCACGTAATTATTTTTCATAATTGCTTCTTTTTGTACTTGCTGTTTTGTGCAAGTGATCTGAAGTAAAGCATTACTCTTCAGTTGTTAAGATTGTTTAAGCTTTTAAAAACTGGTATGTTTTGTCTGCAGTCTCAATTACTGTAACAGATAAGTTAAAAATATCCCATTAAGTGGGTGGCTACGACGATTCCTCGTTTTGTTTTGTACAGCCAATTTCATCAGGTTCCACCACAGTCTACTTCTCTCCTGGTTGGGGCTGTGCTTTCCTGCATCTCAGACTTTGCTTCTTGCACATTTTCCTCCTTTTCAAAATATACTTTTCAATATTTAATAATAGCCTTATAGTAATTCGCTTTTATTTTTCTGATTGTTTTGTTACTTTCTTCACATTCTGGAAATAGAATTTTCTTAGATATAGAATTGTAGGACATAGTTGTTTTACTTCAAAGCTTCAATTTTGTTCTCTTTGAACTGGCTTCTATTATTATTTCTAAAAGCCTTTGTTTACTTGGGGATAATTTGTTCTCATTATGATTTGCTAGAATATCTGAATGGCAACATCAGTATCTTAGGTAGGCAGAATAATGGTGTCCCAAACATGTTTATCTTAGTCCCCAGAACCTGTGAATATGTTACATGACAAGGTTGCAGATAGAATTAAGGTTGCTAATCTTTGAGCTGTGGAGCTAATCCTGGGCTAGCTGTGTAGATCCTACATTATACCCAGGGTCTCTTATGAGAAAGGTGGAGGCAAGAGAGGCAATGACAGAGTTAAAGGGCGCTTTGCTACTGGTGTTGAATGAAGACAGAAGATGGAAGCCAAGGACGGTGGGCAGACTCTACAAGCTGGGAAGAGAAAGGAGGCCCATCTTCCCAGGAGCCCCCGGAGAGAATGCAGTTCTGCAGATAGCTTGATTTCAGCCCAGGAAAGTCCATTTGGGGCTTCTGACTGCCAGAACTTTAAGGTAATAAATTTGTGTTGTTTAAAGTTTAGGGTAATTTAGAAATAGGAATAGTCATATGGAAGCAAAGGCAATCCATATAGGGAATTGTATCCGTTCTGGAAAATATCAAGTCTTTGTACTGTAAAATCTTTCTACCTGATTCTCTGCATTCTTTGTTATTAAAATTGGTTTGATAAATGTTATACTTTCAGCTTTGTCTCATATTTCTCTAATTTATTTATGTCTTCGTCTCTTTGTTCTAAATTGTGTACGGTTTATTCAGATGTTTTTACTACCTTTCAATTTACTCTTATCTAATCTGCTCTTTAACATATTCATTCAATTTTATTATTTTTAATCCACTCAATTTTTAATTTCAATTTTCTGTATGTTTACATTTTCAAGTGTTCTAGTTTTTTCCCTTTAATTTAGTACAAACCTGATCATTTTCATAGTCTATTTTTCTTTTTTTATTTTCCTGTAATACTATTCACATTTGACTCCTTCTAGAATACTAAGTAAATGGATATTTATTTAATTTAAATGTTAATTGTAAGTGTAGTCTTTGAAAATCTGATTATGCAGTTTCACATTTCAAAAGATTCTCACTTATGATTTTTCATTTATTCTTCATTTTGTCATTTTATTGATGACTCTGACCTTTGGGACTTTGTGGCAATGTTTTGAAATCTGAGATTGAATTTGGCTGTGCCTCATAGGAACTGAATTTGCTTATTTTCAACATTTATGAGCACAAATAGGCCCAAGAATACATAAGCTTTTCTGGAGGGGTTTACCAAAAAATTTGTGATTAAGAATTCAAACAGGGCGGCACCTGTGGCTCAAAGGAGTAGGGTGCCTGTCCCATATACCGGAGGTGGTGGGTTCAAACCCAACCCCAGCCAAAGAAGAATTGCAAAAAAAAAAAAAAAAAAAGAATTCAAACACACATAGAAGTAGATTGGACTGTAGTTAGGAATTTTGAGAAAGACATTTTTCTCTGTAACGATAATTAAGAAAAGTAGCTATCTCCACCATCTACCAAGAGGGACTTATTATTAACGTGCTTGTTGCTGTCATTTGTTGTTTTGTTACCGATGCTGGCTGTGCCTCCTCTCCTATGTCCCAGCTTTCTGTGGGAATGTCTGTGCAAGCTGCCCCCACGCTGGCCCTAGGCACACACATTCTACAGAATTTCATTAAGACCAAGGTTCTGGGTCACTGGGTGGAAAGACACTACAACAAACAGCAGTTTGAGGGTCTGTTTTTCTTACTAAATTCACACCCTTATGTTGTTTATAACCCCAGAAGATTCCTTTATTTTTGACAGTTAGCCATGCTTACAAAAGGATGTTCTTAAATGTTTTGCCTGACTTATTGCTCTAGACAGGAGGGCCCTCTGGAATGTAGTCCACTGAGCTGCCAGAAAAATCCCCCAAGTTCATGTGCTTCATGCCAAAGCAGAATGGGAAACATTCCAGTGTAATTTTTGAAGCTTCTTTATTCTCACCACAGAAGGTAACAGTTGTGCTTGTGGTTGTTAAATTCTCTACTTGTAGAGTGTTCCCTCTAAATCAGAACTTTTTTATTGGATGATATGATATAAACTCAAATTTGTTTCCAAATAATTTGGGTTTGGAGGAAGTGATTGGAGTGTGGATGAAACCAGACTAGTGATCACTATTGAAGGCGAGTGACATGTATATGGGGGCTTATTGTATTTTTGCTTCTTCTTTTTGAAATGAATTTGAAATTTACACAATTGTTTACAAATAAATGATAGTTCCAAAATCCTACTACAGATTCAAGCTTTAGAATATGAAAACTAGGGGGCTGGACATGGTGGCTCATGCCTGTAATCCTAGCTCTCTGGGAAGCCAAGGGGGTGGATTATTTGAGCTAGGAAGTTTGAGATTCTCCTGGGCAAGGGTGAGACCCTATCTCTACTAAAAAAAAAAAAAAAAAGAAAAAAGAAAAAGAAAAAACTAGCTGGGCCAGGGGGAGCATGCTTATAGTCCTAGCCACCTAGAAGGCTGAGGCAGGAGGATCACTTGAGCCCAGGAGTTTGAGATTGCTATAAGCTATGATGCCAAGGCATTCCAGCCATGGGCAAAAAAGTGAGTCTGTGTCCCCCCCCCAAAAAGTATATATGTATATATATACACATACACACACACAAATGGAATTCCCTTTGAATTTAATAAATACACGGCTGTCTGGCCATGCAGCGTGAAAATGGGAGACACACATGACTGGACACTTCCCGACAGCCTGGTCAGAATGAATCATCTGCAGTCCATTCATCATGTAATATCATACCTGGCATAGTACGTCAGCGTATACTGATAAAAATGAAGAATATTCTAGACAGCTGAAGCCACTTAATAAATATGAACTTTTACATACAAATTTTAAAAGTACTTGAATATAAAATACATAAAAAATAAATTATTATCCAAAGTTAATCTCTTAAAAAGTACATGTAGACCCAGACTGTGATGCTTACATTTTTTGATCTTTTGGTTTTGGACTCGACTCAAGAACTACAAGATGATGCCCAAACTGATTAGATACAGGGATTTAGTAGAAACTTAGGAGGGAGAAAAGGACTAGAAATTATCCTTAGACCTATTAGATGAGGAGAGGAGAATTATCCTTAGACCTATTAGATGAGGAGAGGTGAATTTTCCTTAGACCTATTAGATGAGGAGAGGTGAATTTTCCTTAGACCTATTAGATGAGGAGAGGTGAATT
>NW_003852429.1:16343784-16365803 GCF_000181295.1 Otolemur garnettii
GACCTATTAGATGAGGAGAGGTGAATTTTCCTTAGACCTATTAGATGAGGAGAGGTGAATTTTCCTTAGACCTATTAGATGAGGAGAGGTGAATTATCCTTTAGACCTATAAGATAAGGTGGGTGTTGAACAGCTGATGTTTTGGTCTGAGGAGGTGCAGGGGGAGCATTTCCAGACCCAGGCTGAGGGTCTCAGGAACAGTTAGAATACAGCCTGTCTTAGCAAAGTCTTGGTAATTGTTCCTCAATTGCATTAATTCCTAGGTACACTTTGACTAGTAACTGTGTTCTACAGAAACCATTACACTTGATTTCCTATAATTCTATTTTACTTCAGGTCTTGCCATTCACTCAGAACTCATAAGTGGTTTTGTCTGTTGAAACTTAAAAAATAAGAAACTTTGCACCAAGTAAAGGTCAACGTTTGTTCTGCCCCTCCTGTTTCCTTTCGCACAGTTCACTTATTCACATGATTATTGTTTCATTAAAACGTTTGTTATTCCTTTGTTGTAGTAAAAAAAAAAAAAAAAAAAGCAACGCTCATTACAAAACGAATAGGCTGAAAAACTAACTTTAATTTTTATTTGAGTATCTTAGCCTTTCTTCTGAGCAGGCGAAAAATTAATTACATGCCAAGTCTGGTTTAACATTTGTTTATTATTTTTTTTAGCACATGATCGGTTTACATTGCTTGCATTTGTAAGGTAAATTCTGAGTCGCAGTTGTGTCCTTCACCAAGGAAAAGTGCCACATACCTGTGCGCGGAGCCCACGGGAGGGGTTGGGGGGGGACTTCCCCGACTTCCTCCTCCCCTCCCCCCACTGGAGTTTAATTGGTTTTTAATCTCACGCGGGCTGCAGTTGTTAACCCACTGGTTTCAACTTACTATTGAGCACATGTGATGCTTGCTTTTCCTTTCTTGTGATACTTAGGAGATTTTTCTTCAGGTATTTCCAAGTGTTATAAAAGATACAAAATCCCCACCTTTTTACAGCTGACTGGTATTCCACCGGGTGCACGTACCGCGGTTTCTCACCTGACGTAGAGTTAACGTCTTGGGAGAATCTGCTCACTCCTCGGTCTCCATGCCCCTGTGAAACGGTGGCCGGTTGCAAGAAAGGACAAGGTGGCTGATCCGACCTGTGGGCCGGATTGGAGCACAGTCCCCTTCTAGTCAGCATTCCTTTGTTGTGCTAACTGAGTAAAGCTCCCTGATGCCCCCTCCCGCCTCCTAGTTACCTGACAGTTACCTTGGTGGCAGCCTGTCACCTGTCTCCTCTCAGTTTTGAGAATGCTCCTTGGCTGCCCTGGCCTGCCCCTCCCCTCACACAGCTGCTGTGCGTCCCAGGTCCTGGCTGTGGCCCCCATTCTGTTTCTGTCCAGCGGCACAGTCACCATCCCCCTGCAGGGACTTCACGGTAGTCATCTCCGCCCAACCCCAGGGCGTCCATGTGGGACGCGGGCGCAGTGTGGAAAGGCAACCCCAACCCCAGCCGGAGGAGGCAACCCCAACCCCAGCCGAAGGACGCAACCCACCTCCCACTCTGCTCGCCCCTGTGGTGCTGCCTCATCGCGCAGCAGACAAAATTGTTTGGGCTTTTTCACCCGCACCCACGGTGCCACCAGAAGTCGCTATGTTTTCCCTGGATAACCGCAAGCATACACAGTGATGTCATGAATATGTAACAACTGCTTGGCCTTCTGACACTACTGTTCCTCCAGGGTATCAAAGTACGAGGGGTTTCCCACCTGTGCGGACTTCTTATGCTGCTCCTCGGCTGTCATGAGCTGAATAAAGCATCTTACACCTGCCCGCGGTGCCTAAGTGCCTCTCCTGCCTGTCAGAATCAGAACACTTGCATTATACTCATGTATTTTGCAGAGATTGTTCCAGAGTCATAGACAGTAGATTTCTAAGATCCATCATATTTACCCCTCTCTGGGCAGCAGGAGATTGGTCATCCTCCTCCCTCTAATTCTTTTCCAGGCCCTCTCAGCTTGCCTTTTGTGCAGCCCATGCTGTAGCCCCGACTTCTGTGCTGTCACAAGCAGAAGAGCTTATTCTCTCCACACTAAGGGAGAATTCTAAGGGCATTCATCGCTAGGCACGGTTGTCATTCACACAGCTGAAGAGTAGGCCAAGGAAAGTGGCCGTCTTTATCCACACAGTAAATGGGCTTGCACAGCTAATTGTTTTGCTGCAAAATCTACTTTGCACAGCAGAAATGTTTTATTGGTATTCCTTCTGTAACGTTACTAATCTTGCCTGCTGGCCAGTGAACCGCCTGGGACAGCCAGGCTTAAAGTGATGCATTAGTAAAGACATTTCTGAAAAGATACATTAATACTTTTCTTTCTTTTTCCCCCTGTTGAATAATTTGTGTTGAAAATCTGCTGCGGGTCACTATTGTGTTTGAAAGTTCATATTCAAAGTGAAGAGGAAATAAAAGCGAGAAAAAAACTTGGAGCCAGATAAACACTAAAACAGGAGAAATATCTGCATGACTTGGGCATTAAAATGCCTGAGGCCCAAAAATGGAAGCAGGATTTCTAAAAGTGGGTTTATCCAGAACCAGTGCTCAGTTGATTATCTCAGAATGTTAAGGCAACTATGTTTTTACAATGAGATCAACAGACCCTTCTCTCCCGCAGGGGCAATTCTGATTCCAGGGGTTTGGATTGGCATAATAGTCTGTCTTTTGGGAAAAGAAAGTTCTGCAGATGATTGTGATAAATGACTTCTTCAAAGAAGAAAATGCACAGTGTAAAACCGGCACACACATGCCCGCACCTGCGTGTCCACATTGCACCTCCTGTGTAAACCTCCTCTATGTGAGACATGTGCAGCTTTCACCAACACTAAGGAAAATGTCCTCATTTGATTCTTACAAAAAACAGTTGGGAAGCATTGTGCAAATTTTTTATTCTAGAAAAGCCATGTGTACTTATGTGAAATCTATGAGACTCAAGATGGAATTACCTGTGTTGAAACCTTGATAAAGGGATCCAGGGACCCCCGTGAAGGGAGGATTCTCATGAAGTATCTCAGGTAACAAGAGCAATCACGAAAGACGGCAAAAACCACAACCAGCACGAAGGCCAGAGTGACCTTGCAAAAGACATAGACTTCTCTGAGGACATGGGCCCAGCAGTGGCCTGTTCACCCTTGGACTGAGTTTCCTTTGTTATTGGTCCTTCTGGTGAACTATTTCCGTTGTCTGTTTCTCTCTGGACACACCCACCTCTTCCCATTGCAATGCTCAATCCCACATGAGTATCATTCTCATTTAGAGGTCCTCTCCCTCTGTTATTTAAATTTGACACTTACAGAGTGCCAAAAAACAGGAAAGAAGACTAGATAATTCTGTATTACTCTGTATTTCATGAGCAAATTTTTTACTACAGCAACTTTTAAAAATCAACCCCCTCTTTTTTTCCAAAGTCTGATACAACTGTCCAATATGGTGGCAAATAAACACTTTGAATGTGGACAGTCCAAATTGAGAAGTGCTGAAAATGTGCATGGACGCTGAATTTCAACAAATGTGAAGACTATCCTAGCAATTTTTTTATTATCTGTTTGTTGACATAATGTTTCAGATATTTCCATTAAATGAGACATACTTCTAAAATTAATTTCATCTGTTCTTTTTGCTTTTAAAAATATAACTATCAGGAATTTCAAATTACATATGTGGCTCTCATTTACAGCTTGCCTTATATTTCTGTGAGATAGTTCATCCTTCTACTTATGTTACGTAAACAAAATCAGGCTTCTGCTAAAATGTGTTGGATAATACTTTACGTAAATAAGAAAAAGCCTAATTGACACATAAAGCCAATTTAACACTATATTGCAAGAAAAATTGTATTTGAGTGTTTGAAAAAGAAGTTGGAATTAAATTTTTCTTGGAAAAAATTAAATCTGAATAATTTAAATGTAATTATCTTTTAAGTTATTTTAATGTCTTTATAGGTATCTGTCTTTACATGGCATGTATAATTATAGGTGATTACATATATAACCAAATCTTGTATTTTTTACATGCTTTTATGCTTAATTTTCCTTATCTTCATAGACCTCTCTTCACCTTCTCCTCCACAGAATGTCAGCGGAATGGACAATCTACTATGCAGTCCTTGTAGTTCTCCTTGCTCAGATAACCATATATGCATTTACATAAGTTTTCATGTGTAGGTATGCATATATGTGTGTATAAATGTTTGTGTACTTATCAAGTAGCTTTGAAAAAAATGGCTTCATGTCATGGGTGTTTCTATGAATCTTTCAATTCACTCAGTTCCTTGTTAACATCACTCTAAGTTAACTCATAACATTTCAACTGACTGTTCTGAATGGCTGCAGAGAGCACTCTCACAGTTATTTTAATTCGTGTGTAATGTAACATATTGGCAATACATTCAAGTGTTCCTCTATTGATGGTTAAGTATTTAATTATTTTGTTTCTTAAGCTTTTGAGCTCCTGTTCTTTTCTTTCTTTTATTCTTCCTCCCACCCCCCTTTTTTCTTCTATTACAACCAAGACGGTCGTAAACACCCTTATATACACGTGCTGATGTCTCTTTGTGCTTGGACTTCTACTTCTGTGAAGATATTCCCAGGAATGACATTGCCCTCAAAAAATTTACATCTGATGCATGTATGCATTCACAGGTTTTAAAATGCTGTTAAATAAACTGTGTTGACTTTTGCATTTAAGAATAGTATAATGATTCAGGTTCAATTGTCAGAGTGAGAATACATTAATCCCAGTAGTCATTGTAAAGTTATGTCCTTTGCTACTGCAATCACGGTTTCTCAAGCTCCTAGTGAATTTGGATATTCTGTCTGAGGGACATCTGTATTTGCTTTTCTGCAAGTTCACAATATAGAGCAGCACTAGTCAGCAGACTTTTCAAAGACAGCAGAAATGTTCTTTTAGAATGTAGCCACTGTGACTGAGTTTACTTAGTTTCACTTTAATTAATTTAGATATAAATGGCCACACATGCCCACCAGTTGTCATAGTGGGCTGTGAAAATTTAGATCATTATACAATTTTCTAGCTCATTTTTTTCTTTTTTTTTTCTTTTTTTTGATTTTTCTTATCATTCTCACAGAGCACTTTCCATCTTGTAGAAAGTAACAAATTATCATCATTCGATCTCTTTACATTTGGGTCTTGGTTATTTATTATATTTGATCTTATAAAAGAAGGGGGAGTGATACTGTCACATTTCATACGTAGGTGGCATTCTTCTGTTTTTAAATGTTCTTAATACTTTTTGCTATGATCTAATATTTTTATAATACTTTTATCAAATAGAGTGAAAAATAATATCATGAATAGCACTTTTCCCTTAACCATATAGTATATATTTTCACACTTTGCTTGTGTTTTAATATTTTTAAATAAACACCATAATTTAAAAATGTCTTCTCCATTCTATTTTCATTATTTTCAAAACAAAGAGTTTTTATTTCACACTATATAAGTTGTATCTTTTTTTTTTTTTTTTTTTTTTTTTACTGAGGATTTAAACATTAAAAACCTGCCAGGATTTTCTTTTATTTGACTTCACTTTATTTTATTTTATTTATTTATTCACTTTTGAGATAGTGTCTCACTCTATCATCCTGGGTAGAGTGCCATGGCGTCATAGCTCACAGCCACCTCAACTCTTAGGCTTAAATAATACTCTTGGCCTCAGCCTTCTGAGTGGCTGAGACCACAGGTGCCCACCACAATGCCTGGCAAGTTTTTCTATGTTTTAGTGGAGATGGGGGTCTTGCTCTTATTCAGGCTGGTCTCAAATGCCTGAGTTCAAGCAGTCCACCCACCTCAAACTCCAGAGTGGTAGGATTACAGCCTGGCCACCTGTTGGGATATTAAATAAAGCAATTTAACTATAATATTCAGTATCGATTCCCTCAATGTCTTCCTGGCAATTATTCATTCATAAGCATATATTGCATACCAAAACAATCTGTGGTTTTAATTTTCTATAAATTGAACCACCATATAAACTAGAAAGTCATGTAACAGATTGCTAGATCTAAGTTGAGGTTATATGGTTTAAAAAAATATATCTTTTCAAATATACACAATTGATTGAAAATCTTTCCTGTGGGAGTATATAACTGGAAGTATAAGAGATGAAAGCAGACCCAATTCTGATTTAATCTCTTCTTTCTAAGATACAATGAATTTACATGTTTTAATCAGTTAAGAAAAAAATTGTTTTTATTACAAAAAAGAAGCAATAAAAATAGGGCAGTTGTAATTTTCTTCACACCAAGAATGTGAAATGCTTTTGCATCTGTGAATGCGTTCACATATGCTACCAAGATTGTACTTGTGCGGAAGCTATAATATCAAAATTTTTCTTTAAGGATAGAATTCACTGTTGACTTGAATGTATATTCTATTTCTGCCACTTTACTAAAATAATTGTTCCTTATTTATTTTGAGTTAATGGAGTTTGACATTTATCTCCTGTCACTGTTGTATCTATAATAAAATAAACTTTCCTTTTATAAAATGTATGCCTTCTTACTGAAGCAAATTTAGAAAACACCAAAAAAAGAAGTTAAAATTAAAAACCAAAAGGCAATAATGAAGAAAATCCATAAACAATGAAGTAAACCTCAACTATTATCTTCAAATACAGAGATACACTTTTTATTTATTGAAATTATACAGCATAAACCACTTTAAAACTGTTTAACAAATTACTGTGTAACTGATATCACTGGCAACATGGTTTTGTTTTGCCACATGGTATTTCATACAGTGACAAGCAGAATGTCAAGTCACCCTCCTGCTGGTGCCATCGTACACAGTTAGTAAGTGGAGAGTCCACCCCAGACAGCAGATCGGGGGCTGCAGTTCATGAAAGTTGAGTGCTAGAGCCACATGACTTGCAGACAGAATCAGGTAAAAGTGTTGTTAGAGAATCTGGCTACTCTGAGGCCTTTATTACTAAACCAATGATGAGAATTATTTTTAAAAGTTTTTACTAGAATAAAGCATAAACTCAAAAATGTCTATGTATGTTTATGTCAAAGGCCAGGGTGTTTTAGCTTCAAGGTCACACACTTATTCAGGTTACTTCTGAATCCCTTTTCCTGTGTTTTTATTCCTAATTTTATGGGATTTTTCTTTTTTAAAAAAGCGGCAATTCAAAGGCAGAGCAAGATGGCGGACTAGAGACAGCTTCTTTGCAACCAGGAGGTGAGATTGGGGAGAGAAGATTCCAGGCACCTCTGGCTTGTGGGTTCTACTCAGAAACATCCCTTCAAGGGCACAGGGAGGTGAGACTTCAGGACCCCAAGAAGAGGATAAAAGCAGTGGAGAAGTGCAAGTGTTTGGGGCCAGAGGCCGTGATGGCTGTGGTGGCTGTGGTGGCAGCAGCTATAGCAGCAGTGACAGTTTGCAGACTAGGCAGACTGGGCAGGCCTTCCCTGAGGGTGTTTTTTAGTATTTATTTTATTATTATTATTATTATTATTGGTTTGGGGCACTTGGTTTAGAGACCTTGGGAGCCCTTGGGTGAGTGAGCAACTGACTTTGAATAGAGCCCAGAGGACAGGACAAGGCCACTGGGGCTGAGCGGAGCTTTCTTTGCTTGGCTGCAGTCCAGGGGCAGCCATTGTGGGAAGGCTGCCTTGTAGGGTCAGACCTCAGGGTCCTAGAGCAAGGCCAGTTCTGACATGCCTGATAAGCGGGCAGGCACCTGTGGAGAGATCAGAGTAACACATGCTTTCCTGCAAAAACCACTGCTTAGCCAAGGGACATGGTTTGGAAAGGTCACAGCATGTCTATTAAGAGGTCTGAGGAGAGATTCAGGATCTGAACCCTGCGGGGTCTGAGGGCAAAGAAGTCCGCAGAAGCTGCCAGTCTCCATCTTACACAGCTGTATCACCATCGTGATTAGAATCTCATACCCCAGGAGATCAGCTGTTGCCCAGGCAATATGCAGCAAGATATATATATTATAGTTTATTTTTTTCAACTTTTCCCCCCTAGATTTTTATTTTTCTTTGTTTTTCTCATGTAAATATAATTTTTCACTGTTGCCTTCTTTAATAATAAGGGCTTTGTTTTTGAGTGTTTTGGCCCCTGTTATTTGTTTTTTCCCCAATTTTATCCTTTAAGGTTTTTGTTTGTTTGTTTTGGTTTGATTTATAGTTTGCAACAACAACAAAAATAAACAAATGGGACTTAATTAAACTGAAAAGCTTCTGTACAGCTAAGGAGACAACAACAGAAGCAAATAGACAACCTACACAATGGGAAAGGATATTTGCATATTTTGAATCAGACAAAAGATTAATAAGTAGGATCTATAAAGAACTCATATTAATCAACATGAAAAAAGCCAACAATCCCTTATATTAAGGGCAAGAGAGAAGAATAAAACCTTCTCTAAAGAACACCTGTAAACCCAGCACTTGGGAAGCTGACCAGGGTGTATTGTCTCAGCTCACAGGTTTGAGACCAACCTGAGCCAGAGTGAGAGCTTATCTCTAAAAATAGTCAGGTTTTGTGGCAGATTCCTATAGTCCTGGCACTTGGGAGGCTGAGGCAAGAGAATCGCTTTAGCGGTGACACCACGGCACTCTACCAAGGGCAACAAAGTGGGACTCTGTCTCAAAAAAAGGAAAAAAGAAGACAGATGAATGGCTAACAAACATATGAAAAAATGCTCAGCATTCCTAATGATTAGAGAAATGCAAATCAGAACCACCCTGAGATATCACCTAACCCCAGTGAGAATGGCCCATATGACAAAATCTCAGAACTGCAGATGCTGGCGTGGACGTGGAGAGAAGATAACACTTTTACACTACTGTTGGGACTGCAAACTAATACAACCTTTTGGAAGGAAGTATGGAGAACCCTCAAAGAACTCAAGCTAGACTTCCCATTTGATCCTGCAATTCATTATGGGACATCTACCCAGAAGAAAAAAAAAAATCTTTCACCATAAGGACACTTGCACTGGACTACTTATCACAGCTTAATTTACAATCACCAGTATGTGGAAACAGCCTAAATGCTCACCAACCAGGAATGGATTAACAAGCAGTGGTATATGTGGAATACCATTCAGCCACTAAACAGATGGAGACTTTACATCTTTTGTATTAACCCGGATGGAAGTGGAACACATTATTCTTAGTAAAGCATCACAAGAATGGAGAAGCAAGAATCCTATGTACTCAATTCTAATATGAGGACAATTAATGACTTAATATATGGTGGGGGATGAGGGAAGGGGAGAGCAGAGAGAGGGCAGGAGGGAGGAGGAAGAGGGTGGGTGGGTCACAGTATGTGACACACCTTTGGGGAGCAGAACACAATTATAAGAGGGACTAAAAATAAAAAAATACCAACATGATATTTTGAAGAACTGGAAAAAATAACACTTAATTTTGCATGGAACCAGAAAAAACTTTGCATAGCTAAGGCTACTCTTAGTAATAAAAACAAAATCAGAGGCATTACCTTACCAGACTTCAGGCTATATTTCAATTCCACAAAAATCAAACCAGCATGGTATTGGCACAAAAATAGTGATGTAGACAAATGGAACAGAATAGAAAACCAAGAGATGAAACCAATCTCCACCTGCCATCTGATCTTTGATAAACCAAACAAAAGCATACAGTGGGGGAAAGAATCCCTAGTCAACAAATGGTGCTAGGAGAACTGGATAACCGCATGTAAAAGACTGAAACTGGACCCACACCTTTCACCCCTTACAAAAATTGACTCAAGATGGATATGAGACTTAAATCTAAGACACAAAATGATTCAAATCTTAGAAGAAAGTGTGGGAAAAACTCTTGATGATATTGGACTGGGGGAAAATTTTATGACAAATACTTTGGCAGCCATTACAAGAACAACAAAAATTAACAAATGGAACTTAATTAAGCTGAACAGCTTCTGCACAGCTAAGGACACAATAATTAAAGCAAAAAGACAACCTTCAGAATGGGAAAGATATTTATAGGGTATCAATCTGACAAAGGATTGATAACTAGAATCTAAGAGAACTCAATCAAGAGAAAAAAGAGTAAACAATCCCATCTACCACTTAGCAAAATATATGAACAGACCCTTCTCTGACAAAGACAGAAGAATGACTGACAAACATTTGAAAAAATGCATGTCATCCCTACTCATCAGATAAATGCAAATCAAAACCACCCTGAGATGTCACCTAACCCCAGGAAGTATAGCTGACTTCAAAAAGTCTCAAAGCTGTAGATGCTGGTGTGTATGTGGAGAGAAGGGAACATTTTTACGTTGCTGGTGGGACCGCAAACTAATGCAATAAGGAAGTATGGAGAATCCTCAAAGAACTCAAATTAGACATCCTGTTTGATCTTGCAATCCCATTACTAGGCATCTACCCAGAAGAAAAATAAATCATTTTATCATAAGGACATTTGCACTAGACTGTTTATCACAGCTCAATTTACGATCGCCAAAACATGGAAAAACCTGAATGCCCACTAACCCAGGAATGGATTAACAAGCTGTGATGTATGTACACTGGGGAATACTATTCAGCCATTAGAAAAGATGGAGTCTTTACATCTTTTGTATTAACCTGGATTGAGGAGGAACATATTCTTCTTAGTAAATCATCATAAGAATGGAAAAGCAAGAATCCAATGTACTCAATTGTAATATGAAGGCAATAGATGATCTAATACTAGGGGTGGGGTAGGGCAATGAGGGATTGAGGGATCAAGGAGAGGGGAGGAAGGAGGAGGTTGGGAGGTCCTGGTGTAGGGCACACCTCTTGAGGGCAGGACACAATTACAAGAGGCACTTTACCTAACAAATGCAATCAGTGTAATCCAATTCTTTGTACCCTCAACGAATCCCAAACAATAAAAAAAAAAAAGTGGCTCTTCAAATTATATAAGCCTCAGGCTCTATAAAACTTGAATCCACCTCTGGTACCAATTAAATGTTTTTACAAACTTCTTGTCCTTAAAATCCAATGTATCTTGCAAAGTGAGACAATAGTAGTCTTCTCTAAAGCATCAAAAAATGGGTAAACGTTTGTAGAATGGGTAAACTTTTATATTGTTGTATAAAACGAATAATTTATTTATTTATTTATTTATTTTTGAGACAGAGCCTCTAGCTGTCACCCTGGGTAGAGTGCCATGGCTTCACTGCTCACAGCAACCTCCAACTCCTGGACTCAAGCGAGTCTCCTGCCTCAGCCTCCCAAGTAGCTGGGACCAGAGGCACCTGCCACAACGCCTAGCTATTTTTTTTGTTGCAGCCATCATTGTTGTTTGGCGGGCCTGGGCTGGATTCGAACCCGTCACCTTAGGTGTATGTGGCTGGCGCCTTAGCCACTTGAGCCACAGGCGCCGAGCCACCAATAATTCATTTAAATGTGTTACAGTGAACCTCTGTAAATTGACCACCCAAGGGACTGTAACAAACTGGTCAACACACAGTTGGTCACCGTAAGGAACTGTGCCTACTGTACTGATATGTACACGTGGTACCTGTCCTGTGAAAATTAGGTCAACTCAAGGAGGTGGTCAGTGCAGGGAGGTGGTCAGCTGTGGAGGTTCCACTGTATTTGGCTTTGCCATCTACTTTTCTCCTTTTTGCTTAAAATTTCTCCTAAGAAGAAGACATTTAATAATTAAATATGTAAAGCATTTCATTTAGCATTCAAATCCCATTTTTGTATTCATTTTTTATTCATTTGTGAATCATGGCCATCTATGTCATATGAAATACAGTGCTAGACACGGCTTATGACTTGATGTACTAGACTTAATGTCCTGCTCAAGGAATCGGGGATCAGAAAATACTATTTCCTTTTAATCTATATTATACCTGTATAGATCCACTGAATTCCTTTATTAGTAATTCCCTTCTCATGTTTATAGATGGGGTCTTCCTTTGTTGCCCAGGCTGGAGTCCAGTGGCCTCATCACAGCTCACTGCCACATCAACCCCCTGAACTCAGGTAGTCCTCTTTTCTCAGCCTTCTGAGTAGCCGAGATTACAGGTTCATGCCAACTATTTTTTTTTTTTTTTTTTTTTTTTGAGATGGGGTCTTGCTATGTGGCCTAGGTTGGTTTTGAACTTCCAGTGTGAAATGATTCTCCGGCCTCTGCCTGGCAAAGTGCTGTAATTACAGGTATCACCAGCATACCTGGACTGTCTGGTCATCCTTATATGCCTTCACTAACTTTTTTTACTCCTTAACTCTGAGTTCATTCTTTGGAATGAATAAATCATATTAAATCATTCTGTAATTTACAATTGCTTTTCTACATAATCATAAGTTGGAAAAATAATTAGAAGTAAAGGTTGATTTTTGGCTGCTAGAAAAGGCTGTTTTATGCTTTCGTTCATTTATCTACCCAATAAATAGGTGAGATACTGTAATGTTCAATAACTTGGACGCTAAAGTTGCACTGGGTCAAATTCCTAGCTTTATTAGTAACTTAACATTTGACCCAAGGCAAGCTAACATCTCTAAGTTGCAATATCTACCCAGTAACACAGATGTGTGTGTAGCACTGTAAATAAAATACCTTTATGTTTTTGCACAGTTATGGTTTTCTACACAAATTTTACTGAAACTTGGGATCTGAGCTGAACGGCATCCTTGGAAGGTAACTTACAACAATAAAGAGAATAAAAACTACGGAGAGATTCCCCTAACTCTTGATTTAAACACTGGCTGTAGAGAGCAGGGGGGAGCCCAGAGTCCAGGGAGACCTCTCTGAGTTGTGATGCTGAGGACACAGGACTTGGTGTGTTTCCAGAACCGACACTCTCAGAGGGACAGGGAGGGAGAGTTGCTTACTCCCCATCACGAACAGGTGAAATTTCTTTTTCTCCATCCCTGGCTCACAATGCCGTCTTTGTAAGTGCGAAATATTTGACCCGGCTCTCATCTCAGTGGCCCAGGGATCAGAATGGGGACACAGGAAAACCACATTGTTGATATCTGTGGTAAGATGAGTAATAAGAAATCGTCTCTTATTCAAAAATCTGAGGGGTACGTTTAGGACAGATCTAATCCAGATAAATATTTAATAGTTTAATAATTTGTTGTGGAGATTAAATATTTTGATACCTGGCAATGTTCTTCACAAGTGGTACATACTAAGCGTTCCGTCTTCTCTGTTGTCACACTGGTTTATTTTAAGCTCTTTTGAGTGAGCTAACTCAGCCTCCAGGTGCTATGTCATAGTGTAACTCATAGGAAACTGAAGAGAGGCAGGATTGTTGAAAGTAGCCTATCCATTTTATATCATTTCAGAACACAACATTCAGAAGGACTCACAGGATAGAAGTCTGTATTTCACTGATTTAGAGGGTGTTTCTGCCCACTCACGTTCACCAGCCTGGGCATGTCTCTGTGAGGCTGTAACACAGGTCATTTTATCTGCAGCTTCAGTATTTACACGCATGGAAACCTTGGTAGCTGGTGAACAACATTTCAAACCTCCAAGGCGCAGTGGTTTCTATCAGTACCATATGCCAGCACTAATAATGCTGCCGTTTTCTTAGGATGTAGCTCAAATCATTAAAGTACAAAGGGAAAATATGGGACGCTCATGCACAGCTGTTGTTTAAACAGAGAGAAAAAAATCACATTAGCAATCAGAACATTTTAACATCTAAAAACGGTTCTATGATAAAATTAAACCCTTCTTTAAATACTCCATGCCTTTGAAAGTGATAAAAAGATAACTTAAAATGAATAAGTAAAAGAATGTGTGGTCTGAATATAGACAATCACAGGGACACCAGAAAAATCCTCAGTTTTTATTTGTAAATAAAATATTCAGTAAAGTTTTAAGTGGAACACGTGAAGTGAGATATGTACATAAAACTCAGTCTGTGGTTTTACAACTGAGTTTCTAAATGTAATCTTAGTCATCTGAGAAGCAACATTTATTTTCCCTTAGTGACTGAATCTCAGCTGGTGGTGGGGCAGTCCCCAAAGCTAGGCCCAGACAGAGGCAGAAGTGGGAGAGTTTCTTGTCCTGGTGTGTGTCACAGGGCCCAGCTGGCATCTGTGAGGTGCCTACTGGCTTCTTCTAGGCTTTGGCCACTTATCGTGCAGGTGCGGCCTATGTGATCCATTCTGCTTTTGAAGAGAGTGAACAATGGAACATTCCTGTGCCACTCTGCAACCAGGGACTTCCTTCCATCTTCCTTTGACTCTTTCTGTTTCAGTTCTCCTGGAACTATGAGGATTATTGTATCGCTCCTATATACCTGCGGTACAAGGACCAATGTCGCAGGTGTCAGGCCCACCCTTCCAAGTTTAACCTTCTGGCATTCCCTGTGAACTGGTCACCTCCTCAGGACTCAGTGTGGGGCATTAGATATACACCCTCTGTTATCATACCCCACAGGCCTGCTCGTCCGGTCCAGCTCTCCCTTTCCCACCCCATCTCAAGACTCGCTTTCTCACAGCTCCCCTGGCTCCATGCCATCCATCCCCACTGCCTGCTGATTCTCTCTCTTCCATCAGCCCAGAGAACATGGAATGGGTTAGCAACAGGGTTGTGAAGAAAATTTACACGTACTATCTCATAGTTATCTATAGACTACCTTTTATTTTTCTCTTATTTCAAACTTTTCTCCAGAAAAATAATATGGTACTTTATCTGGCTGAATGCTTTACGAGACAAGCAGTAGAAAGAAACATTATGGAGAATCATGACATGACGGAGATTTGGCTCTACCCAACAAACCTCAGCACGCTGCCTCATGCACTCTCAGCCTTCTGAATATGACACAGAAAGGTGACTATCACTTCAGGGTTCAGTTTGTTAAACAAGGAAAATAGGGCCCCGTATTTTAAAAAAGAGTTAAATAAATATTTCATATACTATGTAAGATGTATTTCAAAATAACTATCTCAATACCCAATTAAAGTAATAATACTAATCATTAATAATCAGTAAGTAATTATAATAGTGTATCAGTGTTGATTAATTGGGTTTTTTTTTTTTTTTTTTGAGACAGAGCCTCAAGCTGTCCCCCTGGGTAGAGTGCTGTGGCATCACAGCTCACAGCAACCTCCACAACGCCCAGCTATTTTTTTTTTGGTTGCAGCCATCATTGTTGTTTGGCAGGCCTGGGCTGGATTTGAACCCGCCATCTTAGGTGTATGTGGCTGGTGCCTTAGCCACTTGAGCCACAGGTGCTGAGCCAGTGTTGATTAATTGTGACACATGAATTATAATAATGAAAGATGGTAATAATGATTGAAATTGGGTATGGATCGTATGAAAACTCAGTACTACATTTGCAACTTTTTGGTATGTCTACAGCTATTCTAAAATTTAAAAAAAGGTTTGGCTCGGCGCCTATAGCTCAACTGGCTAAGGCGCTAGCCACGTACACCTAAGATGGCGGGTTTGAATCTCCAGCCCGACCTGCCAAACAACAATAACGCTGCAACCAAAAAATAGCCGGGCGTTGTGGTGGGCGCCTGTGGTCCCAGCTACTTGGGAGGCGGAGGCAGGAGACTCGCTTGAGCCCAGGAGTTGGAGGTTGCTGTGAGCTGTAATGCCACAGCACTCTACCCAGGGGGACAGCTTGAGGCTCTGTCTCAAAAAAAAAGGTTTGAACTTTTATGTTCAAGCAACAAGTGAAGTTGCATTTAAGGAAGAATGATTTGTTTCAAATTCAAAGTTTATATATTGTGTAGCAGATAGTACCCTAACTAATACTTTGTCATAACTTTGTCAGTGATAAGGGATAAGTCCATCACCAGATAAGAGCTGGATTTTCAGGTAGACTTATGTTGGGATTTGAAATCACAATTATAGTTCCTGCTGGTCAGCAGCTGACTGTGGGTGTCTCTCTGTAGTTCATTCCACTCATAGTATAGGTAAAAATTCCATTACCTTCTTTCATTTATATTAATCTATATAATTCTTTTTGCTATTTCATATGTGTTATAGAACCAGGGCTTTTAAAAATAAACAGCAGTTGAAAGAACTATTCCTCATGTAAAAACTGAGCCTCTCAAATTATGTGCCGGATTTCAGTTGCCTACTGTCAGGCCTGGACTCGGGGGACTCTTCCCTGAAGCCTCTGCTAGTTCTTCTGCGATGTTTTCCCAGGAAGCATTCACTTGCTTCCCCTGTCAGCTAGAATCACTCGAGTTTCAAATTTGTGAATTCAACATAACTGGTCTTTCTTTCTTAAAACGGTAAAAAATTCTGCTAAATAATCCTTCCACGTTACCCTGAGGGGACTTTAACAGGGTCAAGAGCTGGGGGGGAGGGTGGGGGTGGGTGTTAATTATAAATTTGGTAAAATGCCATTCATTTTAGAATCTCTAATTTACTTAACCCCACTGATGGTGGGGTTTTCCCCCAATTAAATAAATTGCATTAAAAAGTAGATATTTTAAAATGTATTGTCAGAATTTTGTTCTTTAGGGGAAGCTGAAAATAAAATAAATGAGCTGCTCCCAACCTCTAGTTTTGCTAATGAAAATGAGTCTGTTTCCAGGTTTGTCATAGTTTTATTTACATCGTCTGTCCTGAATATTATTGTTTGAATACCTATTAATTTTCTTAGGAAAATAAATAATAAATTCAACTTTGTTATTATTTTAAAGAATTAATCAGAAATGTTACAATCGACCTTGCCTGAAGGGATATACTGATGTGGCAGGCAGGGAACTTCGCACATTGCAATTTCTCTTATTGTTGGCCTCACAGTGTTTGTATATTCCAGACAGTTATTTGCAGGCGATATTTTGTGATGACTTCTAGAATCCTGAGTTGTTTAGAAAGGACTGGCCTGTCCAGCGCTGGCTGACACTAAAGAAAGAAAAGAGAGAGGCAAAGGGGTGGGACAAAGTATATACATGTGTGTGTGTGTGTGTGTTTATATATATATATATCTGAAAACTTAAAAAGAATTTACCAAGAGGCGGGGCATGAAGGCTCAGGCCTGTAATCCTAGCACTCTGGGAGGCCCAGGCAGGTGGGCTGCTGAGGTCAGGAGTTTGAGTCCAACCTGAGAGAGAGCGAGTCCCTGTCTTTAAAAAAAAGAAAGAAAGAAAGAAAAAGAAAAGAATTTACCAAGACTTTCATCTCTAGTCAAGATAGTATAACAGTTTTCATAAACCTGGAGCCACAGGAAACAAACACAAGAAGCCCCATGTTTCCCTGAGATTTCTGTCGGAGAGAGTTTCTGGGCAGTAGTTAGGAAGGGGGAGCCCAGCTGAACACTGACTCACGGAGATGGAACCGAGACCAAGGAGTTTTACAGTGAAGAATGTGGGAAAGGAAGAGCTAAATAGAGACGGAGCCCTCAAGAGATGTGCAGAGGGTCCCTGCCTCTGCATCTGATGAGCACGTGCGTGTGAGAAGAGGGCACGTGGCCAAGGGAACAGACGCCAGGAGCGTGCGTGGCAGCGGAGACGACCCTCAGGCAGGGCCCTGCCCGTGCCTGTGCCCCAGGGCCAGACCAGAAACTCCTAGAGCTCGTGGGACACTGGGAGAGCATGCCTCAGAAATGGAGAAAAATTGACCTTGTACTCAGCACAGCCCCGTCCCTCCATGGCAGATACAAGAGACATCACTACCGGGGCATACAGTGAGCACAGTGGCTTACAACTGCACTCGCCCAGTATAGGAGGCCAGTGCCAAGGATCACTCAAGGCCAGGAGTTCAACCTGGGCTGCACAGTCGCCCATCTCTACAAAAATACCTGGCATGGTGGCCACACCTTGTAGCCCCAACTACTCAGGAGGTTGAGGCGGGAGGATCGCTTGAGTCCAGGAGCCTGGAGTTCCAGGATACAAAGAGCTAGAATTTCTCTGCACTGCAGCCTGGTGACGGAGCACAGATAAGTTTCAGAAGAAAAAACAAGAAAGAAAAAGAAGTATCTGAAAGGATAAAACTCTCTCCAAGAACTTAACTATGTCTAAGAACACAACTCAATAACATTTATAGAAAAATAAAATAAAGTAAAATAAAATAATCTAGCACAGAATAAGGTCAAACATACACCATCTGGGATCCAGTAAAAATTTACCAGGCTTGCAGAGCAGCAGGGAAATATGGCACACGATGGAAAAAGAAACTTTCAATGGATAGTTGTACAAATCACCAGCCAGTAAGACAGTTATTGTAACTGGATTCCACATGTTGCAAAGTTAAGTGCAGGAAGAAAACGTGAAAAGAAGCAAACCAAATTTCTATAAGTATAGTGTGTGAGATAGAAAGGGCAGATTAGACATTGTAAACAAACAGATTAAAGAACTTAATAGCTATTGAAACTATCCAGAATGATACACAGGGATTACTATCAAGGAATCTTAGGATCCCTGGAAAATTATTTTACTCTCTAAATTTTAATCTGCTTCTTTTCAACATAGAGGTTGTGTGAGTCTGACGTGCTCAATTGCCAGTCTCTCCACGTGGTGGGCTCTGTCCCCAGTTTCTGCGTGGCTCACCTCGCATTGCTCAGTCTCTAACCACGTCATTTCTTGGGTATGTTAGATAAATCCTGCCCAATAGGATTTGCTCAGATGATGGATTCTTCTATATCTGTGCTGCCCAATACAGTAGCCACTAAGCAATTTCTTTCAAATCTTGTTGAATTTTAATTAACTTAAATTTAAATAGCCACATGTGGTTACTGGATAACACTTTGTACAGGGTAAGTTTGGAGAGGACAGCAATGAAGAACCAGAGAGGGTAATGGTTTAAAATGAATCATTAATTTGTAAAGTTCAGAGTTAAATAATCGAGACAGAAAATAAAAAACCCTGCATCAGATCACCTCATATATACTGTTCATTATGCAGGGTGTGAGATCATTTTCACTTATTGAATGGTGGGGAAGCTTTTAAACCCAGCTCTAAAGCTGGAGAGGGGGCACTCTTGATTCCTGGTATTTTGGTGAATTCAATATTAAAAAAAAAAAAAAAACTTGTGCATATTTATGATTTTCTCCCTTTTTTTAGTTCCTTCACCTTACTGCCTTTTTAAAAACATTTAGTCCCAAAATAACTCAAATCAGCTCTTTGCACTTTTTATGTTTGTTTTGACATACTCATTTTTCAGCTGCTAAGTATGGAATTGTCTCAGGCAGCTGAGGCTGTTACATACATTACCGCTTAACTGGAATCTGTTACCTGTTCAACTAAAATATTAAATTTACATGAGGTGATAGATAAACATAAAAGAGAAGCCACTTAAAAGTACAACAGACAAAATCTTGATTTTCATAAGCAAACTTAATTTCAGATATTTGGCTTGTTTCCCCCCATAGAACATACAAATGTGAGATCAAATATTTAAATTCTTGATTCTTGGTATACAACCACTGACCCTTATGTGCGGAATGGGGTTATTGGGTCAATTTACCTAATTTGCAAAGTGTAAGATTTAAAATTCAGTTTATTTCATATGTTTACATATGGAAGTAGATTATGAAAGTTCACATTATCAAAATTTGAAAACTTCAGGAAACATACTTCAGCAGTATTTATACAAATCTAAGAGCCTTGATAAAAAACGTTCAGTTTGGGCAGCTCCTGTCGCACAGTGAGTAGGGCGCTGGCCCCATATACCAAGGGTGGTGGGTTTAAACTCGGCCAGGCCAAACTGCAACAAAAAAAATAGCCAGGCATTGTGGCAGGTGCCTGTAGTCCCAGCTACTCGGGAGGCTGAGGCAAGAGAATCAGAATCACCTAAGCCCAGGAGTTAGAGGTTGCTGTGTGCTGTGACGCCACAGCACTCTACCGAGGGCAATAAAGTAAGACTCTGTCTCTAAAAAAAGGAAAAAAAAAAAAGCTCAGTTGCCTGTCCCTGGGAAAATTTGACATCAAGTAGATACAGCTGAAACTGTTTTTCTTTAAAGTGGAGCCATGTGTATTTCTTTACTTGCCCGACTACCACGACAGAGCTCACCAGGCCTGACGGTACTGGGGATACTGCAAAGGACAAAACTGCATTATTCTCACTTCTATTTCACTCACTTTTCTATTACTCAGAAAAATTGCTTGAAACTGATTGGCTGACTCTGGTGACACATCCGCTGGTTTGCCTCAGTGACAGTGAAGTAGAGAAGGGTGCCTTGTCGACATAGGCATCGTGCTGGTTGATTTCTGGGCACTGAGTAAACATTTGTGATTTGTTATTCTTGGACAATTTTTAAAAATATAAAAATGTATACTTAATAACTGACATGTACATATCTTTTATATTTTAGTTAATCCTGTGGTGAAGCAGAGATCTTTATATTCTCCCAAATATGGTAAGATTTACTCATATTCAAAATATAACTAGAAAATTGGCAAATTTTGGCAAAGAAAAAAGTTGAAACTTCATTGTCATTACATCAGGAAACCGACATCCCTAAGTCACTGGTAGGGTCAAAGGAAGCCAAGACATCTTTCCGTGTCCATTCTATATTCTTGATAGCTATGTTTAAAAAATGGGGTTAAGTGTTCTATTTCTGCATTAGAAATAAATAACAATTGTCTACAAAAGAAAAGTTAGATACCATTTTCATGGTGAATTTGAAAAAATAACAAAAATAATATGAAAGAAATCAACATTACTTAACTTCATTACCCAGATATAACAACTTTTAAAATTGTTGGTGTCTCCATACGTAAGTGTGGGAAAGGTAACAGGTATATATCTTTGGAATTTATTTTTATAAAACTGGAAACAGAGAGTATATATAGGTAAAAATATTAATTTTCTCAACATATTCTGAATTATTCTCCAAGTCTGTACACAGCCTTAAAAACTATGATTATTATTTATTATCTCATAATATTTAATTGGATAACTGTACCATAAATTAGGTTTAAATAACTCACCTCAATTTTTAACTTACAGTTTATTCCTAAGGTTTTACTGTCTCAAATACATGTTAGTAAAAATTCCTACAGATGGGTTTGCTACCTAAATAAACTGGGCTCTAAAAATTCCTTTTTACCCAATTAAAATTAATATTATAGCTGAGAGTGTTGGCTCACACTTGTAATGCCAACACTTTTGGAGACCAATGTGGGAGAATTGCTTGAGACCTTAGGGGCCAGGTGTTTGAGACCAGCCTGGCCAACATATGGAGACTCTCTGAAAAAAAAAAAAATTAGCCAGATATGATGGCTTACCCTGTAGACCCAGCTGCTCTGGAGGTTGAGCCAGGAGGATTCCTGGAGCTCAGGCTGCCATGAGCTATGATTACGCCACTCCAGCGTGAGTGACAGAGTAAGACTTCAACAAAATTATATATATTTGTTGTATGTGTTAACGACACAGAAAGCAAAGTTAAAATAATCAAAATCATGCAGTATTATCTCCTTTTCAGTTTATAAATTTATATATGCTATGCATGTTTAAACAACTTAGGATCCAACTTTACCTTAGAAACTGTCTTATTTTTATTCTGAATTTGTATTGCCAAATTGCTTTCCAAAAAGATTTCACCTATATACAGCCTTCACATCTATTGTTACATTCTTAGCTAAAAATAAATCTATTTTTATTACAAAACAGAAACATGTTCATTTTGAAAACATTTAAACAGCAAAATATAGAAGGTTTTCAAATAACCATCATCCCCTTTCTGTGATGTGGTACACTTAGTATCTTGATACATCCTCTTCCAGGCACAGGAGAAACAGCTGCTGAGACGGTGGGCTCTGGAGTCAGAGTGTTAGGGTGCAAATTCTGACAGTTAACAGCTATGGGACCCCCCATCTGCGCCTTCCCTTACTTACTGGGGCAATGGGCATGATGCCATAATTGTGGCTGTCTTGAGGACAGAGCTATTGATCTATATCAAATGATTGCAGCAGTTCAGTGGCCGAAGTCAGTCTCACATGACCCGGTTTCAGAGCACGAAGAGGAGCCTTCGCTGTCTTAGGGATGCCGAGTGCCTGGTGATCGCTGTCTTAGGGATGCCGAGTGCCCTGGTGATCGCTGTCTTAGGGATGCCGAGTGCC
>NW_003852429.1:16366324-16367096 GCF_000181295.1 Otolemur garnettii
CCTGGTGATCGCTGTCTTAGGGATGCCGAGTGCCTGGTGATCGCTGTCTTAGGGATGCCGAGTGCCTGGTGACCGGTGAGGTTTCTTCTCTCTCAGAAGCGTTCATCTCCAGCTGAACACGCTTGTTCTTTGCTCAACTTCATGGGGTCTCAACATCACGGGGACAGCTTAACACTCAGTTGGAAAGGTAAAGATACCTGGTGTGAACGCGGGGGGCCTTGCATTGGTGGCTGTAGTTTTCCATTAGCTTTCGCTGCATGACGTGGTAGATTAAGAGGCGTCCCAGAGCATCCCTGCATCCTGGACTCACCCCTCCCTGCCTGCAGGGTGCACCAGCAACAGCCTGGGTCGTGTTTGGTCTCTTTCTCTTTTTCTTTCTTTCTTTCTTTCTTTTTTTTTTTTGAGAGATGGCAAGAGCATTGTCATTTGTATGAAGAACACTATCATCTTAGTAGGCAAAAGAATGTATTTGTTTTTTAAATGTTTATGGAATATTTGTGGGAGGAGTGTGGGAGGTCATGCATGGATACGGAGCACCCAGAATGACCGGCTGTACTGAGTGTGATGCTGTCACCCTTCCTCTCCCAACAAGATTCAGGGCCTGAGTCTGCATTTGTTTTTATTATTGTATCTGTCAGCATTACTTCATTTTAATATCAATAAAAATTAGCTTCTTTGGATGGCATCTGTGGCTCAGAGGAGTAGGGTGCCAGCCCCATATGCCAGAGGTGGTGGGTTCAAACCCAGCCCTGGCAAAAAAAAAAAAAAAAAA
>NW_003852429.1:16367338-16376169 GCF_000181295.1 Otolemur garnettii
CCATGGTGCTCTAGAGAGTTTGAGGTTGCAGTGAGCTATGATGATGTGATGACGCCATGGTGCTCTAGAGAGTTTGAGGTTGCAGTGAGCTATGATGATGTGATGACGCCATGGTGTTCTAGCTTACCCAGCACAGTGAGACTCTGTCTCAAGAAAAAAAAAAGAAAAGAAAGAAAAACACTGTGTTCCTAATATTTAAATGATTAAAAATGATGTGGAATTTGAATTATTTAAGTTAAATAATTAAAAATGATAATGATAAGTAATACATCTTATTATGCACAACATTTTAAACAAATAATATTCATGCCCTGTCAAGAGAGATGGTTAATGTAATGGTTAATGTAATGCTTATAGGCACAGAGCCTTGAAAACCCACAAACTGATTCCAACACACATCTTTAGAGGCTTAGTCTTTAAGCCATTACTCAGGCAACAATTTGTAATTACAAGAATAATTATTGAGAAATCCATGAAAATTCACGAAATTCTAATACATGTGAACCAAGAGAAAGCATTAAGGTAAAATACTAACTTCTCTGAGACTAAGACACTCACAGAGGGCTGCAGCGAGAGCGGGAAATGAAACCACAGTGTGCATGACCCCAGGCTCACATCTCTAACACCTTCCACTTCAGGCTTTGTGTGAGTCGTCCAGAGCAATGCTGCATCTCTTTGATACAGAGAGAGCACAGGACTCAGCGTGGACCCCAATGTCGTGTTTACTCTGCTGCTCTCAGGTGGTAACACCTGTCAGCCCAGGGTGAGGCCTGGCTGGAGCTGGGACAGCAACTCCCAGGAAGCCTGCGAGGCGTCGTGCCCTGGTGCCGAGGACTGAGTCCTTGGCAAAGGCTGCCTCACGTGACCTGGGAGAACTGGCAAAAGCAGGTTTGGTGAAAAAACTCTCCACCTAAGGCAGTGGTTCTCAACCTTCCTAATGCCCTGATGTATTTTCATTGTTACAAAGGGGTCGCGACTCACAGGTTGAGAACCACTGAAAGGGGATGAACTACCTACCTTTGTACGCTGGGTAAGTTATTTTTCCTCTTTGTTGATGCATCTCTAATCTCACTTCCAGACTCTGTCAATTTAATTTTCGTTAGCACAAATACATGAGGTTTAGCAGAACTTTGGTCAGGTCCTGATCCTGAGTTTTCATGACATTTCTTTCCTAAATCTGGACCAGAGGACTCCTTGGATCACCTGTTCCAATATAATCTGGTATTTAGTTTTCTCTTACCTTTTATTAACATTTCAATTATTTTCTTCCAATAGTGTGTTTCAACGTCCTCCTTCCACTCTTTTTCCCTTGTAAGTGAAGCATCTCCGTTTCCTTACCTGTAAACTAGTAGTTGAATTATTCTAATGGGTTTTATGCTCTAGTCAATAACAGAAATCATTCTTTAGGAGTTTTTTTTCCCCTTTCAATAATATCTTTAAGATACCAGATTTAAACTTTGTGGAGATACACATAGTTCTTATAAAAATATTTTGATATGTGCACTATTGATGAAAAATCAGAGTTTAAGAGTCACTGTAGCCATATTTTTTTCACCTGCTAAAATATGCTCTTTTCGCCTAAGAACATATATAATTAATTTTACTTCTCAAAATACAATCTGGATAGTCTTTCATTAGTGTCTCAGTCTGGGGTATGCACTTTTCGGCGTACAGGATGGCTTACATCAATAAGGTAGAAAATTAGGAGCCATTTATGATGTTCGGGGAGAAATGTAAGCAAACAGAAAAAATCCATGCTCACCACATTTGCAACTGCTCTAAAATTTCCACACTATATAAACTAGTTTCCTCTTTCAGAGGCAATTTCCCCATTGCACTATTCCCGTGATAGTACATCTGCATCCCTGATAAAGTACAGGGTTATTGTAAGCCAGTCTGTGGCGTGACCGGGTGGCTAGAATTGGCGCAGTGGGCAGCATGTCCATTTCCACATCTTCCTTGCCCACTCTGGGCCCGGGCTGCCCTGTGTGTGGCCAGACACGTGCCTCCCTCTGCACCTGTGAGCAGCTGGTGGGCGGCCAGAGGGTCCCCAGCGTCGTCTCTCTGTTTACTGGAATTGACATTGTTTAAAGTTGTTTTATTTTTTTTCCTTCTCTTAAGCTCTTTTCACCAGCTGTAGGTAAACACCTTGTTCCATTTGACATCAGCCCTGCCAGATTCTGTCCTGAAAAGTTAGAAAAGACAGAATTTCAATGTTGCGAAACCACAGCACCCTGCTGCCCCTTCTTCCGAGGGAGTGCTCCTGCCCAGTGATTTCACAGACCTGCTTGACACAGTGTAAGCCTAACAAAGGGAGGCCGCTGCTCTCTGAAAAGTTGTGGATTTTCTCCTAGACAGGGCTCAGCAGTGTTATGCAAATTAAAAGCCGAATACCTTCCTCTTCAGAACCCCACAGAGTGATTTCTGTACTACACATTTGTATGCAAACACAAAAATCACTTTATCACCACTCTGTGGCTATCTTTAAAAAAAAAAAAAGTCACTTTACTCTTAATATAAAATGTAAGCCCCAGTGTTTCAGATGTACCTAAAAGACAGGTAGGTATCAGTGTATCAGGGTAAAGGATGATAAGCCTTGGTATTAGAGTGTGTACATTTTGAACTCAGTTTTAATAACGTAACCAAAGAAGACATATGGCTTCTTAATATCAACCAGTGTGCAGGCTATTAATTTAATTTTCAATATAATATGAGCTAAAAAATTTCCATTCTAAATGCTGTGTAAATATGATATAGTTTGATCTTCATTCTGTAACTACCTTGTGACACGCACATGCTAAAGAATTACAGCGCTGATTCCGTGCATAGCACTGAATCATTCACAACAGGACGCACAATGACAGACAAAGCTGGAAACGTAACATACCAAACAAAGCAAAATGGATATTTCAATATTCGTAAAAACACGAGGGCACGTGCCAAGCAAGATTTCCCACTATTTTACGTTAATACAATGCCTCCATATAGCTTACTAAATTTTAAATGTTTAATTTTATAGTGGATAAGTGAAATATTATTTTATGATATTCACATAGAAATAAAGCCTGCAATAAAAGTGTCTGCTCATATCTACTTCCATTTCCGATCCAAAATAATCGTTTTTCTGAAATGCTTAGGACAACTTCAGTGTAATTTTCACATTGGAAATACAGGTTTCAAATACTCCATAATAATTATCTTGCCTACAAAGCATATTGTATTGTCTACATTAAAAAATGCACAAATAAAATTTTTCCGAGTATGTTTTCATTGGAATGGACACTGATGAAGTTGGAAACATAAAATGGCATGGCCCTAATATGAGGTTTTTCTGGTTTAAAGACTCGTCTTCAAAAGCAATCTATATCCAAAAGGAAGGAAACCGCTATGGGGGCTGGAATTTCACCATATGCTTTTGAGACACTTTGGGGAGGTTGTTTCGACTTTTTGGGATTTTTTTGTTCTGCTCTTTGTTTTTGAATTTTTTTATTTCGCCGTATTATAGAGGTGTACACATTTGGGTCATTTAATTTTCAATTGTATGTTTTAAATTGATGTTATAATTCTGGATGCTTTTATCTTAAAAACATCCATTTTAAAAATGCAAAACCCTACATATATTTTCAATTATATTTTTAATTATTTTACCTATTATTAGGAGACCAGTATTACCTGATCTCAAAATAAAACAGTTTTAGAGTATTCTTTTTTCCAATGCTAACTTATTGTATGTAGGCAGTAAGGTTATCCGTGTACAGTAAACACCACAAATTACAAAAACAAGGAAAGTCACATACCGAGTGTGAAAGCTTACTTTATGTTTCAACTGGACTAGGTTAAGGGATGCCCAGCTGCTGGGAAAACATGATTTGGGGGTATGTCCGTGTGGGTATTTCTAGAAGAGATTTGCACTTGGGTCAGCAGACTACGTCAAGAAGACTCACCCAGGCTGGCAGGTGGCATCCTACCCTTTGAGGGCCCAGAAAAACAAAAAGGGTAATGAAGGGGAATTGTCTGTCATTCTTCTTGAGCTGGGACATTATCTTCTTCTGCCCTAGGACATTGTCTCCCCTGGTTCTCAGGCCTTTAAACTTGGACTAAGTTAGCCCAGCGGCTTTCCTGGTCCTCTGCCTTGGAATTCAGCCTTTGTGTTATAGATCCAGGATCTTTTCTCCCATTTGACAACTTCAGCTTTCATCTACTTATCTTTTTCTCTCCTCTCCATGACTGGTTCACAAATACATTCTTTAACTGGCTAATTCAAGTTGTGCCATATAAGGCTTTTCCTTCAAAATTTCCCATTTCCTTTTGCTTTCAGTTTACCTTTGCTGACAGCTTCCACTCGGCTGTTCCAGTTTGGTCCTTCTGTCTTTCTGATGACCGGTGCTTTTATCATAATTTTCCCTGCTGATAACATGAAGAAACTGCATTGTATTTTTGGTTTTACCAAAATTCCATTTCAGAAACATGCATTTGTCCTCTGTTCTTGGCACATGGTCTTATTTCCTTTTGTGGCAATATTTTTCCATTATGCCGATTGGATTTTTCTGTGTTTATTCAACAACACATAAAGACGTCTATTTTGATGGGTAACTCTCCTCCTTCTCCCTAGAGCCCCCTTCCAGAAAACAGCAGCAACAGAGAAAACAGCCCAGCCAAAAAGACGCACAGACATTCTGATTTTACAGCAGTCTCTCTGCTGGGAGGACGTACAAGGGAAATGACCAGTAAGTCATGGAGCAGTGTCCAGGACACCTTGAGAAATCTCCAAATTCACCTCATTCCTGTTCATTGATTTATAAACCACTCCCTCATTCATTGAGGCATTTTTCTCTGCACGAGTTCTCCAGAACTGCTTCTCCATTGTTCCTTCTCTTGCAGTTGCAAAATCATAAAAACTTAACAATTCATTCCTTCCAAGTATTGTGTCGTTTTCATGTCTAAAAGTATGTTGCCGAGTGAGTCTTTTCAAACACTTCTAATGATTTAGTGTACTCTGTTTTAAAAAACAAAATATATTGTATACAATATTCCTAACCATGCAAAACCAAACAGTGTACTTCTCACATATGGTATATGGTTTGATCTATAAGGTTTTTAACTTGTATGTTTTGTTATAAGAAAATTTCTAATGGGACCAGGGCTTCCTAGCAAAGTCCCAACTTCAACCTCCAAGTACGAAGAGCCAAAGTATAATACAACCCTAACCATCACTTTCTTTCGAGAGTAGCTTTCATTAAATTAAAAAGGGAGAAATATTATTGGTAATGACAGCACATAAGCCATGACCATGATAAATGGTCTTTATGCCTGATTCCCTAAGACTGTTTTCTTTTCAGGCCATTATTTTGAGGCTATGGCATCACATTTATATTCTAAAATATTAAATGACATGCAGATAATTTTAGTTATTTAACAGACTATCCTATAGTGTCTAAAATTTATTTACTCAGAGCCATTTAAATTGATTGTATCATAGACTATACCATATAACTGACTGCACAGTCATTATGTATGTAAATGGCTCTGTTTATATATTTTTTAAATTATTTTTTGTTAGTGACAGGGTCTTGCTATGTTGTCCAGTCTGGAGAAGCTGGAACTACAGGCAAGCCCCACCATGCCTGGCTGCATTTTCATTTGTATGTGTGTTTATACACATGTGCATTAAAACTCATGTACCTATTCGACACAGTGAAAAAGTTGGGCTTCTGTAAGCAACCTCTCCCTAGGTCAACAAGGCTTCAGGAGGCCCTAACTTGGGCTTGAACGTACTCCTGATGGCACTGAGATAGCAATAAGTCCCAGCCTGTCTCCCACCTGTTATGTGATTCTGTTTTCTCATCTCAAGCCAGACTCTCCTTACCTTTGTTTGACTCAAAGTGATGTACAGATACACAGACCCAGAAATATAAGGTAGGAAAGTAAAACCTGACTGCAAATATACTTTATCTTTATTTGTCTAAGTATAAAGTTCTACAAGTATTTATACTTAGATTTAATCCAAACAGCAAAGAACACACTTCTTATAATAGTTAACCTTTGAAAGCTGTGCCATGTCTCTACCACACATTTCTAAGAATAAATGAAGAATACTCTACGAAGCCACTCAAAAATAGACCAAAACACAGAAACCAGCTCACCTGGCAGACTATTGTGTTTTTCCCTTGAAAAACTTTATAGAAATATCATAGTTCTTTTTTTTTTGGCCTGATATTTTTCTAATAGTTAAAACCAAAGATTGCAAGACTTTATGTTTGCACCCAATTTTAGAGCATATTATGTCAAATAGACTCCATTTTACATGAGACTCCAAAACCTTGTGCTGTTTTTTATATTTGTCTCTCTTTTTTCTAACACAATTAAAAAGCATCTTACTTTCTTCACAGTAATCAGAACATGAAATATTAGCTGGTGTTCCAAATGTAACCCATGGGGTTGGTTAGCATGTCTCTACAAGGCTCTCGGGAGTTCTGCACAAATGTTGGAAAAACACATGCTGGCAATGTCATTACCAAGGAAGAAAACAGATGGTTCTTTGGCTTGAATTTATGCGGGCAATTTTATGTGTTCAGAACAAGTTAGATTAAATAATAATTTCAATAAGATTTTAGCTAACAAATAACTGTCCAGCCATTTTCTGTTACAGAAAGCGTAATTCTGGCTTTTCCTATTTCCCCTATTCTTCGATGCCAGGTACAAACATTTGACCTTTTCAATCTTAAGATAGAAAAATTTGAAAAGTTTACTTTGCTCTGCCCTAATGTCATAAACTGTGACCCACTTTGACATGAGAAAGCGAATCGGCATGGTGACCAGGAGTTTACGGTCTTGGGTTGAGTTCAAATCTTTGGCAGATTAACCATTCTATGTCTCATCTGCCTGATTGTGTAGCCTGAGGGACAATAACATAATTTATCCAATAAAACTCCTGTGAGAAGATGGTATTTGGAAAATAATGTCCAGTGCCTATAAAGCACGTAATTTAATTTCAGTGTCTTATGAATATTTATATGTTTGCAGACACAGGCACAAAGCAAGGCTATTATTTTTCCTAGCTTTATAGTTCTTGAATAATGTGGCCTGAAGAAAGAGAAGATGTCTTTAATCTCACCTGTTTGAATTTCTCTCTGAATGGTTCTGGGCTCTGAGACACGGTATCTTGCCTACAAATAAAACCAAAGGTGCCCAGTGAAAAAGTTGGATGATAATAGGTTGAACGTCTGCATCAGAAATGAGCTGCACAAGATTTCCTGGTGCTTTCCTAGCCCAGTGCGGTTGAATCCATCTTTTGCATCTCCATCACATCACTGTCTGAGAGGAAGAAAAGTCACAGGTTAGTCATTTGCTAGCTGGGGACAGGGTAATGCTTCCACACAACTACAGCCCTTGTCCTGTCCCCAAGCAGTGTTATCCATGGCGCTTTTGTGAATGCATGTGAGGAATCAGAGTTTCCACGACTTGCTCTATCAATTATCAGTACTGCCGACAAAGTATGATGAGCAATAGGAATGCCCTTCTCTCCTCTTCATCATATGATGAGGAAGATCGTCTTGAAACCCAGCGGATCCTACGGACCAGGTGACTGGGCTTGCCATGTCCTTAACAGGCTCTGGTTAGGAAAAAAGAGATTGCGTGTGTTGTAGTCAAAGGGAAAAGGGGTGGTTCTCAGGGCTCTTCGCCAAATTGGGTTTAGAGACAAGGCTGTGTTTTTAGCTACGGAAAAATAACAGGTCAATTTTTGTGCTTTATGTTTCCATTTTCTAAAGAATGAGGAACATTGGAAGCTTTTGAAAACTGAAAAGCACATCACTTTCATATAGTTCATCACGACGCCCAAATGTGAAGCCCATTCCAGAGTGGACTTCATCTTTCCTACTTACTCCTTTTGAAATGGAAACATCTGATCATAAATTCCGGCTTCAATATATCAACATAGGAATTATAACTGGATTTCACTGAAAGGTTTAAGCACCAAATGCCTTTTAAATGGTATTATGCCTACCAGAATTCTAGGTAGCATTGCCGACAACTCCCTTATGAGAATTTCTCACAACTCCATGACACTGTTCCCTGTACACAAGCACCCCAGAAGAGAGAGATTGCTCAGAAACAGGGGAGAAAGTCAGTATTTTGCCCATGAGGCAGTGAAAAGCATATATTTTTAATAATGGTTCTAAACTCAAAGTTGTTCCAAGAAATAGTAGTAAAATTCTGATGATAAAATTAGCCATAATAGCCAGTTTCAGATGGATGTGAGACATCTTGGTGCACAGATAACAATCACTGCATCATATATAACTTATTTGTAATGCTTCCCAGTGTTCAAAAATTGCTCAACCATAATTCAATAGAAAAGCACTTTTCTTGAAATAGTTTATATCTGAGTTTTAGAATTAAACTCTTTTAAATTAAATTAAACTCTTTTATTGAAATTCTTATATTGAAAATTATGTAAAACTGACATCTTCAGAGACATATTTAGAAATGTAGTAATGAAAATCAGTATAATGGGGAACTATTGAAGCCAGTATTTGGATTTAACCGTAAGATATGTGGTATGGCATAAGGACAGACAGCAACGGAAAAGAACTAAAAGACCAGAAATATCCCGCAAATAGATGGCCTTTTTTTTTTGTTTAATAGAGAATTCCAAATTCAGTGGGGAAAGGATAGTCTTTTCAACAAATGGTGCTATTAATAATAGGATTTTTAAAAAGAGGAAGGAGAAGGAAAAGTAGGAAGGGAGATATGGAGGACGGGAAGAAGGGAAGGGAAGAAGGGAGGGAGGGAGGAAGGAAGGGAAGAAGGGAGGGAGGGAGGAAGGAAGG
>NW_003852429.1:16377083-16385286 GCF_000181295.1 Otolemur garnettii
AGAGAATATCCTTGTCTTTTTGTCTCCGTAGCCTGTCATAGGCAAAGATTGCTTAGGACTTGAGTAGCACCATTAAAATTTTTTAAAAAGTGAGAAATTGGACTTCACCAAAATCGAAAATTCTTCATCAAAAGACATTAAAATGAAAAATCAAGTCAAAACAAGGAGAAAATTCTCACCATACATGTATACATGCACCTGACAAAGGACTTGGGTCTAGGTTATGCTTTCAAAATCGTACAAATCAATAGTAAAATGGCAAATAACCCAATTGAGAAGTAGGCCTGAGGGAGCTATGGGCTCTGGGATTTCCAGAGGTCAAAATTCATCAGACTGTACAGGTGGCATCTTTGCTTTTTATCACATGTAAATTATGTACACAAAAAATATGGGAAATCTAAATCTCATTAATATTTTTCATTTTTTGAATCCCTTTCCCTCATGTGGAATGGAAGTTAGTTTATGTTTTTGTTTTTTATGTTTAGATACTGACCATACTTAAATAGAGGTTCTATTGCTTTTATGTTTTTCCATATTTCATCTCTCTCCGGTGTAAACATTTTTAACAATGCTCACTAGTCTGCATTTCCTAGGAGAGACTCCTATCAAGAGGTCATGTCATCACGCATCTCCCAGTCCTCTCTCATGCAAACTGAGATTTGGGCAGCTGAGCTCTTCCTATAAAACTGATCTAAGCTTCTCTTTATTTCTTTGTTTACCATCATTTTAATATTCCATGATCAACAGTTACAAAATCTGTGTAAACAAAAACTCTTTGGCTTAAGCTATCAAATTAGGAGAGACAAGCCTCATAAAGTCTATGTTGCTGTGACAGAGACTGAGTGGATCATATGAGTCATTCAGACCAACGTTAAATCAGTGGCCTCCTGCCTGTTTGGCACCAGGGACTGGTTTAATGGAAGACAATTATTCCATGGACCAGGCGTTGGTTTCAGAATGATTCAAGTCCATTACATTTATTGTTCGCTTTATTTCTATTATTACATGGTCATAGAAAACAGAATAATTATACAAATGACCATAACACGGAATCAGTGGGAGCCCTGAGCCTGATTGCTGCAGCTTGACAGTTCCAGCTGCAGCATCACCACCTCGGTCCACCACAGCCCACCAGGCATCTCCTAAGGAGCCACAACGTAGCTCGGCCGTAGCACGGCCAAGTTCCTCACAGGACCGAGACTGCCATCTCTGCGACCCGGGGGTCGGGGACCACAGCATTACAGGGTATTAATTGTTACTAATATATGCACAGACTAATAGAATTTTTTTTTGTTTTCCTTGGGAATAATTGTTTCAATTTTCATTCATTCATATGAAGAACTAAAAATGAAATTAACATATATATGTTGAAATGTCCTTGGATTTTAATTAAAGACTGCTGATGTATCTTTAAAGAAAATATAATGATGACTTAGCAAAAATAACTAAACATTCTTAAAGTATATATGTTTTCCTGAATTCAAAATTAAAACTTACTGTTTTATCAGCCAATATAAAAGTTTCACCATTTTAAATGTCAAAAAATAAAACAAAAGCTTATTAAATAGGAAGTTGATAAAAGGAATGCGTCATGTACCAATTCTCTAGAAACACTTTAAAAATTTAATGGTACAGAAAAGACCACCATGAGAGAAAGGAGTTCAGCTTGACACAGAGCTTTTTAAAGTGTTAGTTTACACATGAAACAGTTATATGTAACCCTAGTAAAAAGGAAAACGCTGTGAAGAAAATAAACATGTCATTAAGATAAAAGAAGGTCAGATACACAGGAAGATGTTTTAATGGGTAAGAAACACTAATATTTCAAAAATTAATTTATGAGGTTGATGGTGATGTGATTCACGTAAAATAAAAACCAGTAAGTAAACATACATAGGAAAACACTCAACTCCATTGATGAGGGACATGCAAATTATAACTACATGGAAGTAAACTGTTGACATATTGGCATTTATAAAAATTTAAATGCCTGGGTGGCGCCTGTGGCTCAAGGAGTAGGGTGCCAGCCCCGTATGCTGAGGGTGGCTGGTTCAAACCCAGCTCTGGCCAAAAAACTGCAAAAAAAAAAAAAAAAAATTTAAATGTCCAATGATTGCAGAGTTATGGTGTTTCTGGTTGTCTCAAATTTTGCTAAACAATGTTATAAAATTATACCAATAATTTAAAATGCTAATACTATAGGTATTAAGACATCATAATTTTTATTCTGTTTGACTGGTAAACTTCGATCCTATAGTTAATTCAAAAGAAATATTAAGTATAAAAATATAGATAGGCAGAAAGGTAGTTTTATAACACTTTTATAATACTTAAAAACTAGAAACAAAATGGTTGTTCAATAATATGAAATATGAAAGGAAATTATCTCTATTCAGTGGGATGTTAGACTGAGATTTAAAATGAGAGTTAGGAAGTTAAGATGGATAAGAAGATGGAACAATGATGTCATAATAGGCAAAATAGCTACCTAAGACCAAATCAAGCAAAAAGAGTATATTTGTTCTTACAATTAAAAACATTGTTAATGAAGTTTGTGCAATGGTGGTCAGGTTGAGTCTCTTTTCTTTTGTATTTTTATGTCATGCCAAAATTATATAACAATTATAATAAAACTTATACACAAAAGCAAAACAAAACTAGCTGTCATTAATAAATGTATTAGTTAAAATGCATAACATATTCAAGTCATAGTTCCAAGTCATCGCTATTTAAAATACTTTGATTAGAACTAGAAGTAAATAAAACAGAAAAGACAATCTGATTACCAAGGCCTTTAAAGACACTTTGTTTGTTTTTATTTAAAAGAATCTTCCTTCTTTTCCTGTAAACTTGTGAATTTTATTCCTAATGTTTCCAGGTGAACTTATTTTTGTAAATGTGCTAAACAAATGCAGAGTTAAAATAAATCATCTAGGTCCTTGCTTTTAAAAAAATAGAATTAAACAGCACTGATTTCTCTCGGTGTGCACCTGTGTGCTGAGGTTACGCAAAGAACCCAAAACCGGAAGGAGGAGATTGAAAGAAGGGAGGGGCAGGGACGGGAGAAGAGAATATTGACCTGCCCATTTTTTAAAGTTTTTTTTAAGTTTCAGTGGACTATCTTCAGAATTTTTTTTAAAAGCTATAACCACCAGCCCCATGAATATGGCTTATGCTGTATCTATTAATAAGTATTTATACCATCCAAGAACGTAAATATAAAACCAAAGCATTACCAGCAAATACTTAAATTAATGGTGAAAAATACTTAGTATTTAATAATCAAATGTGTCTATAAAGCATTAATGTTTGCAGTGCCAGGCAATTAAGCTTCTTCCTGAGGCAGTAATGCAACCCCCGCACGACCAGCAGAAACAGTGCGGGTATGGCTGCCTGGTCACGTTCTGCGTGACACATTCAGATGTGCTTTGTTTTATCCTCACACTAATCTTTTAATGTAGAAATTGTTAGACACATTTTATAGGTGATGAAATTGATCTCCACAGAGTTAGTTATGTTTCCAAAGTTAAAATAAAGGAAAAACAGGTGAGTTTTCAGACCTCAACACTAGCATTTTTTTAAATATATCAGAGCTGCCTTAAAGATTTTATTCTTAAGATAATATAAAATCTTCAATATTCAAAAACACCATTAAATGTCCTACTAAAAACGTAAACATTGAGAGATATTATATATTGAAAATAAGGCATTCCCTTTCCACTTAGTTGGCTCATAAGCTGAACCAAAAACGTGGGTGGATAGGCCAGGTACAGTTGCTCATGCCTCTAATCCTAGCCCTCGTGGTGGCCAAGGCAGGAGGATCCCTTGAGCTCAGGAATTTTAGACCATGTTGAACAAGAGCGAGACCCCGTCTCCACTAAAAATGGAAAAAGTATCCAGGCATTGTGGTGGGCACCTCTAATCCCAGCTACTCTGGAGGCTGAGGCAGGAGGCTCACTTGAGCCCGAGATCTTGAAGTTGCTGTGAGCTATGATGGGCAACAGAGAATGAGGGCAACAGAATGAGACTCTTCCCCGCCCCCCCAAAATAGTAGGTGGATAAAGCATCCATAAAAGTTATTCCTTCTTTCTCCTGTGAATGAGCCTTTAAAAGAATTTTGTAAATAGCGTCTTCTGAGATAATTCTCAAGTTTCTCCTATGATGGATGAAGATGAGGCTCTTCCAAGAGAGAAGGAGAACAGGACCTGCCACGTGTGGGGAAAGGAAACTGAGATACACAAATGTGAGCAGGAACTTCAGGGTTGTGCTAAGTAGAAATAAGGCTGTGTGAAAGGAGCAGAGGGTAATTAGAGGAGAACGCAGTGGGTTCTCACTCCTGTTCTCCGACAAGCAAACGGCAAGTTCTTCAGGGGCCGCAAAGTGCCGGGGTCCAGCCCCAGATGCAGGGTCCTCTGTGGAGCTGGCAGTGGTGACAGAAGAGATAAAAGTTAGAAATGACGAGAGACAAAGAGACAAGACAACAGAATAGAACTTTCAAAGGTGAGAGCACAGGGGACCACTGCTAGCCTGTGGGGTTCACCGTGGTGGCACCCCACCATGCTAGCCTGTGGGCTTCACAGCTGTGGCACCCAGGTGTTTGTTCCACTCAGCTTTTATTGAAGGCTATTTGCTCACGTAGCCCAGAGGGCAAGCTGAGGAACAGAACGATGACGTGGGCAGTTTCTCTGAGCAAGCTTGCCAGCTCCTGTTTCTGTAATCATTAACTTTAAGGTTCTGAGCACCTTGAGAAATCCGAAACCTGAGCCTTGTCACTAAATACTATAATCCTTAACTACGTAGAACTCGGTTACCACCTGCTTAAGTATTACACCGATGGTTCTTGTCCTGAGTCCAGTTCCTAGAAGTTGAGCCTTGGCAAGGAATCCTTCTGAGCAGGAGTGGAAGGAGGGAAGCAGACTAGTTTTGGGGAAACTAGTGAAGCAAGAAGAGCCTCCTACCAGGAAACCAGCTTCCACCTGATCCCAGGGAAGCTTCAGGCCTGGCGTGTTCCAGGAGTCACTCTGCAAAGCGTCCAGCCCTCAGTACCACTCTGTCTTTTAGTTATTGACAAACTTGTTGCCTGAGTGAGGGTTTGAAGGCATAGTCCCCTGGGCAAGGGAACTCCCATTTTAATACACAAGTGTGCCTGACAGTAAATTCTGAATAAATATTCGTTCAGTGTCATTACCTCCTCAGATGTCCCCCTCACCCTGTTCCTCCTGTTAAACACAGCCTGAACTGAATTCAGGCTCAAAGCCTGTTTCTACACCCACTTATCCCATCTTAATCTTATTATTATCCTCCCAGACACAGGAGCAAGAGATATCTAAGTCAAATTTACTTCTTACTTGCTTTTATTCACTCATAAATTATTCATTAATTCTACAAATATTGCTGTTAGAAACTAAAATAAGCGCTGGTGACACAGAGTCAAATAAAACACAGCCTCCGCTTTCAAAGATAATTGTAGCTAGTGGGGGGAGAGAGACTACATCAAGATTTATAGGACAATGTGGAGAGGGCAGCGGCAGGACAAAGGGTCAGAGGAGAGAGGCCGGGGAGGCAGGGAGTCCTCACGGAGAAGGGATGCTCAGTGGGAATTGGGGAGCAGGAAGGAGAAGGTGCTCGGCAGGTGGGGGGAGACAGAGGACGCAGGATATGAAAAGCAGAGAGGGCGGCCTGTGGGTGCCTTCCTGCCGTCGTGTGCAAGGAGGTTCACAGCAGCTGGGTGGAGTCTGACCAGGAGATTCCAGGGAATTCTTCCCAGTGCCGTTGCCTAGTGGGAGCCACTGCTCTGATCTGACAGAATTTGCAAGAAGTTCATTCGCCTTAATGCTGAAAGCTTTGGAGAGAGGTTGAAGGATGTTATCCAGGGTTTAATGCCATGTGCACACGTGGCGGGTGGTATAAAGACTATATTTACTTATTACGCCCTAGGGATCTAGTGAGAAACCTCCTTAAAATTTTTGATATGATTTATATACACTATTTACATAGCAAGTCTCTTTTGTTTTGAACTAACTTAAAACGGAAATGTCTCATTTGTTCTAGGCACTGAGGACTCAGAAGCAAATAGGAACAAGTGCCTACCCTGGGATCACACAACAGTCTGTAAGGAACAGAAACATGCACAATACGATGTGGGAACTATTAGCCTAAAGTCGTGAACAGGTAGCACAACAGGGCAGGAAGACAGACTGACTGTCTGGCGGGGACCTCCCTGGACCCATGTTGAGTCCTTACAACCTTTTCCAAATACTCACCAGAATCTCCTACAGGGTTGCAACAGGCCCCTTTGTCCATGGATGATGAATTCTCTCTGACATTTCTGTCCAAATGAAAACTTCTTTTTTAGTAAAGCATTTCAAACTTAATGTTTTGTTGGTATAAACATTTAAGTGGTGTGAACATTCCTTGACCAAATACAAAGAAAAATACTCTGATTATACATACATTCACTCCTCATGGGCTTGAACAATGGTTATTCTTACTATATAATTTATTTGCAGAGTATAAAAATATCCTAATTTTGATCGAACCAAGCCATAAATCCTTTGCAATGAATTTCATTTGGGTAAAACTCCTCAGAGAAGCATCAGTTAAGGTCAGACTTTCTATATTATGAGTGCCTCCATTATTCCTTTGATTTTTGTTTGTTTTTTAAATAGAATTATAAGACAAGCACATTTGTCTGTTATTATCATCCTTTGCACTATTATAGTAAAATATTAACAAAATAATCTTCATATTCTGTAATATCTGGAAGATTTAGTTATTTATATTTCTTAAATAGTCTCCAAAAACTATTACACATTTGATCCATTGATAATTTTGAAGTCAAAAGCAATTTGCATTGATTGATTGATGGATTGATTTTTAGAGACAGGCTCTGGTTCTGTCACCTAAGCTGGAGTGCAGTCTAGAACTCCCGGGCTTTGAGCGATCCTCCCACCCTAGCCTCCAGAGCAGCTGCGACCACAGGCATGTGCCACCAAACCTGCCTTGTTTTTCAACTTCTTATTGACATGGGCTCACTATGTTGCTCAGGCTAATCTTGCACTTTTTTTTGCTTAAGTTCTAGTTCAAACGGCAGCAATTCTTAAAATACAGTTATACAAATGGCCAATAAACACAGGCAAAGATGGTCAACATGATTAGCCATTAGTTAACTGCAAACAAAACCACGGGGAGAAGCCACTCCACCCCCACAGGGATGGCTGTACTGAAAGGGGCGGGTAACAAGTGCTGGGGGACGTGGAGACACGGGAAGATCACAGACGCCCAGATCCTAATAGCAAACCCTAAAGATTACCAGGATAAGAGTTTAGATTAACTTCCATCTTTTTCAGTATAAGAACTTTGTTTTTTATCAAAACTGGTTGCAGACGTCAGTGAGATAAGTTGTGCTTTACTATGCTTATAGGACATACGATAACACTGTACTATAAATTCAGTAATATTTTCAAATATGTGTAACTATAGTTGTAAGAGCACTTTATGTGTGGGTATGTTCTGGGTGTAGAGGAGAGAGATATTTATCAGAATTATTTTAAATAAATACTAATGAGGTAGTGAGATTAAGGAATTTTAAACTTGAGAGAGAAATGGAATTTAATAAGAACCCAGAAAAGGCCATAAAATGGATAAGCACTTTTGATATTCTCTCATCAATTTGGGTGATGCTTTTGTAGATACCACTGAGTAAGTACCAGGAGAGGGCAAAGGGGTCTTTTCATTCATTGTCTCATTCAATCGGTGAAAAGGTATAAAAAGAATATGAGAAAAATAACGTCCCCATGTTCACATACGTGAAAGGCTCATCCTGTCACAGAAGGAGGAAATAGGAACAAGGGTCTGAGGGTCCCAGGGGGTCAGTATTTGGTTTCAAAAAAATGTGTTTTCTGCTCCAAAAAAATATAAATGGTAAAACCTACTGAGAATTTTCTTGGTGGGGAGAAGGGGAGAAAGGGCAGTAAGGATGGTTAATAGACGCAAAAATGTATTTAGAATGTCCTATCTGCACATTTATAAACCTCCCTGGTGAAGTCTGATGTGTCAGACTGTATGTTGAGAATATATGGCCTGGAAGAAAGTAGATTCAAATTAAATAGTACAGGTCTGGCCCATTAAAAACGTTAAATAATTACTAAACACAAGACTGATAACACCGTCTACTGTCTCCTACTCTCAAGCAAAATACCAG
>NW_003852429.1:16386245-16387416 GCF_000181295.1 Otolemur garnettii
GCAAACGGCATCTAGTAAGAGAGACCAGGGAGACACATCTGAAGACCTGCAGAGGGAAGATCTCCCAAAGGAGAAGCAGACGCCGAGGACACAACCCCAACCAGAGAGGGAAACAACAGCCGCAGTGGCAACAGGGCGTCACCAGAGGAGCTGCGAGTTTCTGGGGCTCACACCAGCAACAGACTCCAACTCTGGTAACTATGGCAACACCACACTTTAAACCCAACGTGAATCCTGACAAAATAAACAAATGCCATCCTGAACGCACACCAGAATCTTCCCGGCTCAGCACATCTACCCCACAACATAAAATTACGAGGCAAACCATGAAGCAAGAAAAATACGAAATTGAAGAGTCGAAGTCATCTTTACAACCAAAATCAATTATGACACAGATGCTGGCACTGTCAGACAGGGAATGGGAAACGATTACAGCTAACACAGTAAAGGCTAATAGAAAACGTACGGAAGGTGCAAGACCAGAAGGTAATTGCAGCAGAGAAGGGTCCTATAAAAATGGAAATATTTTAAAAATAAGGAAATTTGAAAATAGGTCAGTATAAGCGACTCAAACTAAACTGCAAAAGAGAAAGGATTTTGATGAAAACAGAGCAGAGCACGCAGGGGCCGAGGGAGAGTGTCAGACTTGCTGACACAGCTGTAACTGGAATGCCAGGAGGCGGAGAGAGAGGACAGGACCAAAGAAACGTTCAAGGGAACGGTAGCTGAGGACTTACCAGAGACGCTCAGAGACGCCAAACTTTATCCTCACGGTCTGCTGTGTCCCTTCCGCAACTCCTCGTGCTTTATAAAGTGGGCTTCATGTGCTGCCTTGATTTCTCCTGTTCTTCATGTTCTTAACGACACGCTTGTGTGTTCTCAAGCAAAGGAACTAAAAGATGTAAGTGTCACGTACATGGCATATAGTCGGAATATACATGGATAGCAACTTCTACGAGTGGAAGTGATCCTACTGATTTCTCTAAGTTATTCTGTTCATTAATGAGCATCATAAAGTTTTATTGCCTTTCCTTTTATTAAGAAAACTAAGACACTTGGTGTACAGCTTTAGATATAAAATGTAGGACAGGATCAGTGGTAACAGCACGGCCAGACAGTAGGAGCAAAGCAGAAATCCATCCTAGAAACTAATAACCGTCTAGTTCAAGGG
>NW_003852429.1:16388064-16412921 GCF_000181295.1 Otolemur garnettii
GGAGGAGGCGCAGAGCCAGCCAGGGGCACTCAGGTGTGCTGAGCGTTCAAGCCTTCACTTCAGCAACTTGCTCCTCACTCCTGTGCTGCTCTCCTCAGCTCATACCAGCTGTGGCTGCTTCCTGTCTCCATCACCCTAACACCAGCCTCACAGTCTGGCCTCTGTTATCCTTGCTCCGGGGTCTCGGCAAGAATGGTCAGACTTTCTTGCCTACACGTGTTCTGACATATTCTTGCCCCATTCATTGTTTTAATGTTCCTGTCTGTAAATAGTCATTTACATGTCTAAGAGACAGCTGTCACAGTTTATGTTAGCTTGAGTCCCATGGATCGTCCTCCACTGATTGGCTCCATGTTCTTTTCTATAAAAACAGACAAGATAGTTTTCAGCTGAAGAAAGCAGGGCGCTGCCTGACCAGCTCCCCTGATGTAATAGATAAAGTCTAACTCGTCCTCAAGATTGCTCATCTTATTTCCAAAGCCTTAATGGCTTATTTTACCAGGGCAGCTACTAGTGTTTAGATACAGAAGCCCTAATGCTGAATGGCTTGAATCTGCCCTGCAGAGTTTAATATCCCCCTCAATGTGGAGTTTTAATATCCCCCTCGTCTTTGGAGTTTTATCTTCCCAGATCCTAACTCTGTGGCCGGGGCTGGCACCCTGGCAGAATGGTTTGAGGCACAGGCTGAAAATAGCTGACTTCCCTAGGCTTACAGATGAGTTCGGGGTAGCAGATGAGTTTGGAGGACTCTTCAGAATTCTCTCAACAGCATTACTACTTCTCTTGGAAGGAAGAGATATTGGACAGTGACTGGTTTTAGGTTTTATAGCTTTTCTGACTTCTATTGCTACCAAAAAGTACTGTTAACATCTCCCAGAGTAACACTCCAAGCCACGTTCTCAGTGGGGGGGTATCTTGGAGATCTGTCTTTACTGCTGGGCATCAGCAGTCTGGTTCCAAGGCAGCACGGTGCTATGAGCAGAATGGTGAGCAGCAGCCCTGAGTGACCACTCAGCATGTCAGGCTACAGCTACGTAATCTTTAGAATATTTCCTGGTTATAAAATTCCAGTCTGTAAGTAACATAGAAAACCAGTAATTGTTTTTACAAATAGCAATAAAGTTCTATGTTCAATAATTTACATGATGTGGCACAAGTGAAGGACAGCCTCAAGCAATTTTATGAATGAGCACTGAACACTTAAAAAGTCTAGACACTGGAGTGCCCCTTTAGAGAGGCTCACAAAATAGAAAGGCCACTTGCCACAATGTGTTCAGAAAATAACACACACTCCAGCAGGAAGGTCCACTCAAGTACAGCCCTGGACTCAGCTCCTGAACCTGGCAAACTGTCCAGCAGACAGTTTACACTGTATCCGTCACATGAGTGAATCAGTTAACAGACTGCTGAGTTCTGTGTAAGAACAATTTTTGTAAATGGCTTTCTTAGAATAAAGAGGAATAATTTTTGTGGAGCTGAAAGAGTTAGCTCCTTTATGGGTTAAATAAATTGTCAAAAGTTAGACTCTGATGCTGCCTCTACTGGCCTGTGAATAAGGAAAACGCCTGGTCTTTCCTGCATCAGTAACTTCCACACAAATTAAAATCACTAAGTGGTTCTAAATCTGGGCCTATGCAATGTCCTGCTGACTATGACAACCTCGTGAAACGTATACATGCTTCTGTGATTGTTTCCGTTCTCTAAGAGAGACACTGCCGCGTAAGGTTGACTCCACTCTGCTGAGAAATGATACGAAAGAGAAAGACGACAAGCCCGCCAGACCTGCACTGGCCAAGGTCACTCAGAAGGACACCACCACCCTACAAAAATGTCGCTCCAGCATCTTTCAAAACTCCATTTCATCTCATTTTCCCATAGTGTTCTTTACAGAAAATTGAAATTTTTAAATTTTATTTAACATAAAGTCACCAGCAAGCACAACAAATTTCTTAACCTTGTAGAGTATCCTCGCAAGTTATAGCCATCACATGGAAATCTACACACCCAGAAAATGCGGCCACGTCTAATGTGTCAGTAATTATCATACAAATGTAACGATGGGCCTCATGTCACCCTTACCACTGATTCCAGCAGCCTGTAGATGCGAGAACAGCAACCCCTCACCCATTTACTCCCCATGACTCAGCAGCACGACATATTGCTTCTTTCAACTTCCCATTGACAAAAAATTTTAAAAAGCAAGCAAACTTACATAGTGGTTAAAAGTCTAGTTTTTCTACTATAGCGTTTCAGATTTTTTAAAAAATTTATCCTCAGAATACAATCTTTCTACAAGATTTCTTTGCAAATGCTGATGCCTTTTCAGGTACTTTGAAGTGTGGCCCCCCCAAAATATACTGCCTGGAACTACAGAAAATGGCCTTACTTGCAATGAGGGTCTTAGCAGAGGTAATTAGGGTTAGGATCTTATGAGATCATCCTGGATTAGAGTGAGCCCTTACAAGAGACAGATAAGGAGAGAAGCAAGGACTTAAGGAGAGACTGAAATCCCAAACCAAGAAACATCTGGAGCCACCAAGAGCCAGAGAAGAGAGGAAGGATTCTCTCCAAAAGCGTCTGGAGAGGACGAGGTCCCACTCACACTTTGGTTTCTTTCTTACTTTTGGCCTCTAGAATTGCAGGAGAATGAATTTTTGTTCTTCGAAGCTGCCCTGTTTGTGGTAACTTACACAGCAGCCCTAGAAAACTAATACATGTCTTTAACTAGTTACTGTATCTTCAACAGAAAACGGTGTAACACTGTGAAATCACTTCCTGCAGGGACTGGTATTAGCAACAGTCAAAAATTCTAGCAAAAAGGATTCACTGAGTAATGTTACGTAAGTGTGTACTTCTGCGATTTCTTTTCAAATATTTTACTAATTCTTAGGAAGATGTTAAAAAAGGGCATCCTGTATGGGCCTTCTGCAGTGAGTAAGGCTGAGATAGCAGATCCATTAAGGAACAGTTGGCTTTGAAAACATTCTCAGCTAAACAGAATGAGTGAAGTGTAGACAAGGCATAACTAAATCCCAAACTCGGTCAAAGCATCTTTCAAGAACAATGCTGAAATAAAGACAAATAAATATGGAATTTACCACCAATCTTCCTTAAAAGAAGTCCCAGAAGGTGCAATTCAGGAAAAAGAAAGATTAACCCAGATTGCAAGTCTGAGATGTAGAAAGAATCAGAAAGCACGGATATTAGAACGAGGCAAGTAAATATAAGACTTCATGGAACCACTCAAGGGATTATGATAATTTTTATTTGCCATTTTTTGTGTTTTTTAAAAAGGCAGTATCAAACCAAAATAGTGGACAAAATTCAAAGCAATAGGAAGAAAGGTGAATGGAGTTCAGGTATTATCTGTTATTTCTATGAAGAATAATAATATTAAGTTTCATTAGAGAGTCATATTAAAATACCTGTGATAAGAATTGCTTGAGCTCAGGAGTTTGAGACTCACCTGAGTGAGAGTGAGACTCTGACTCATGAAAAAAATGGAAAAACCCAGGCAGACGCTGCTGTGGCGAGCGCCTGTAATCCCAGGGGCTTCCAGAGGCTGCTGCAACGGGGATGCCCACAAGCCAGAGTCTGAGGTTGCAGTGAGCTACCAAGCCACTGCACTCTGCTCAGGGGCATAGGGTGGGACTTTGCATCAACAACAAAATTAATTAACTAATTAATTAAAATTAAAAAATAGACAGGGGAATGTAACTTCCATACTAATAGTTGGAAAACTGAAATGTGGAAGCAGAAATGAACAATAAACCTTCCCTTAATTTAAAAGGAGAAACAGGGTGGAAAAAAAACCCAGAATAAATACATGTAGCGAGAACAAAATAAGATGCGAAAATAACTCCACTTGTCAGTGTCCCACTAGATGTTTACCTTTCTCATAAATATCGCTCAAATGTGCATTTTCAAAAATGGCCAGGAATGGTGGTAAATTTTCTCAGCATATGAAAAGATTTAGGGACTTACTAAGCTTCTCCAGAGGAGGTAGCTCACAATTGAGCTTGAAATTGAGATATGAAAGGCTTGAATTTACTAATGTCCTGGACAGATTAGTATTTTACATCCATTTTCGTTTTCCCTTTCTTTTCTTTTCTTCCAAATGTTCTATCATCCCTCTTTTCCCATAATAGCACTACTGTCTGTGCTGATCTACAGTACAGTAAATCTGGATGTTAGGATACCAGAAAGATTCTTGGAAAATTCTTAGATATCCCCTAAGTGTCCCTGGAAAAGGCTTCAGAGCGTAACTATGAGAATTATTGGGTGTGCCCATAGTTCCCTTTGCACTGGAGACACAGGAGCTGGAATTTACCTCTGCACTCATCTTACTGAGGGTAAGCCAGCTTTGAAGGAGCAGCCTTTGCTCAGGTGGAGGACTCCCCAGCTAGGTGGGGATAGGAAGTCATGCCGTCAGCTACTCACACAGTGTGGGTGAGAGGCAGAACAGAAGCCTCACTATGTGTGAGGGTTCACGTGAGGAACACAAGTGGCCTGATGTAAAATAAGAAACACGGCTATTTTTTTATCTGCAGTTCAGATTTTGGTCTTTTCTTTAAAATGAGAATGGAGAGGCTGAAGTTTTAGAGAATGATCTCAGTTCTCCATAGTGGGAAGTCATTAGGGATTTATGTCCAAGGATCTGAGAAAAGAAATGTCTCAAAAATATCAAATATACTTTTTTCAAAAAATAGAAAAAGAAGTAAAAGACTCTGGGTCCTAGTTTAACATTTTGAGCCATACAGGAGTTAGAAGGAGGCCTGGAGGCCATGCAAGTGAATGATGACCCCTGTAGGATGGCCCGCCCTCCCTCTCTAGGAGGCCTCCTGGGTGACAAGTTTCAGGAGCTAATTCTTTGTCACCATTATGCCTAGATACTGACATTAAACTGTAAATTTTTAGAATTAATATTCTTCCAATAAATAGAATGATAATCTGTTACAAAAATATTCTAAGATTTCCATGGAAATGGAAAAAGCTATTTTAACTTTTTTGAATAAAAATAAGGCACCAAAGACTCATTTTCTTTTCCCCAAACTGCCCTTTGGGGAAGAGCTGCTCATTAAATATCTAATTCACCCAGCTCACATAAAAATGCCTGGTAGTGCAAATACTTTAAAGTAACTTGAACAAAGGTATACAATCTTATGTTGCTTCTCTCACTATAAAGAGGCTGTTACATGAGTCATACATTTAAATTTTTTCTCCACTGTTATTGTCACTTTTTCTGGGGCATCTTGGTGCTCTTCCTGCCACTGTATCAGAGGCCAGGACAAATACTCATCCTTGGATGGTGGTGTTAAAGGAAGGGGTGGCTCAACTTGCCCTCTGTTCCCCTTCAGCTCACATGGGAAATGGAAGAATGTTAGCAAGTTGACAGCTGTAATGTGCGTGGTAGCCCAGTAACAAAGGGAAAAACAATTTAAAAAGAGTTAAAGAGTTAGCAGTGTAAATGAGACTAACTCTCTTTCACACAACTATTCTGAGAAGAGGGTTCTGTTGACAAATGGATGGATGGACAGGTGGATGGATGGATGGATGGATGGATGGACAGATGCATGGACGGATGGATGGATGGATGGATGCATGGACAGATGGATGGATGGATGGATGGATGCATGGACAGATGGATGGATGGATGGATGCATGGACAGATGGACGGATGGATGGATGGACGGATGAATGGATGGATGGATGCATGGATGCATGGATGGATGCATGGACAGATGCATGCATGGATGGATGGATGCATGGATGCATGGATGGATGCATGGACGGATGCATGGATGGATGGATGGATGCATGCATGCATGCGTGCGTGGATGGATGGACAGATGGATGGATGAATGGATGGATGGATGGATGCATGCATGCATGCATGGACAGATGGATGGATGAATGGATGCATGGATGGATGGATGGATGCAGGGATGGATGGATGGATGCATGCATGGATGGATGCAGGGATGGATGGACAGATGGATGGATGGATGGATGGAGGGATGCATGGACAGATGGATGGATGGATGGATGCATGGACAGATGGATGGATAGGTGGACGAATGCATGGATGGATGAATGGATGGATAGGTGGACAGATGCATGGACAGATGGATGGATGGATGGACAGATGGATGCATGGATGGATGGATGGATGGGGGGATGCATGGAGAGATGGATGGATGGATGGATGCATGGACAGATGGATGGATAGGTGGACGGATGCATGGATGGATGAATGGATGGATAGGTGGATGGATGCATGGACAGATGGACGGATGGATGGATGGATGGATGGACAGATGGATGCATGGATGCATGGGGGGATGCATGGACAGATGGACGGATGGTTGGATGCATGGACAGATGGATGGATAGGTGGACGGATGCATGGATGGATGAATGGATGGATAGGTGGACGGATGCATGGATGGATGAATGGATGGATAGGTGGACGGATGCATGGACAGATGGATGGATGGATGGATGGATGCATGGGTGGATGCATGGACAGATGGATGGATGGGTGGATAGATATGTCATATATCATATTTTGTTTTGCAGTGTTATCACCTGGAATGATAATTATTTAAATAGCCTACTTCATAGTATCTTATTGTCCTTTAGATATATGCTTGGAAGGAAAGAAATCTTAAAGTGAAGATCATCTTACAATGATGATATAATGATGATATTTGTACATTTTAAGACACACATTTTCTTAAGCCCAATCCACCTTAACAGCACAATGTTAAGATTAAGTTTGCTGTACATATAATTCTAAAACCAAGAGAGTTAAAACTCTCTTTTTGTGATAATTTTTGGACAGGTGAGGTGAGGTGAAGAAAGTGATTAATTTGTTCCTCATAAATTAATCCGTGACAAGTGTCTCTTACAGAATTTCCTTTAAACCCTACAGTCCGCAGACTATGAGATAAGCATAAAAGCTCTTTGGAAGAAAAAGGCAGCATTTGAGGGTAATGTCAATTGCTAAATGACCTAAATATTTCATATTAGAACAAAGAAATCTGGGGTGATTCACTACTTATTTTCATATTTTATGGGATAATTTTATAGAAAATGTAATAAATCATGTAAGGTAACATTTGACATTTCTAGATTGTTTTTCTGATATAACATCATGAAAACTTGACTAAGGCACACTCATTCTCATGGCAGAAATATAGATTTTAGAATTTACTATTTTAATAATAAAAATCATAATTATTAACTCAGCCATAGATCATTATTTCTGATTATTATTGGAAATATATAAACAAAACCCTGTGAAATTAATTTGGTCAACAAAAAGGAGCTCCTAACTGCAAATTTTTAAAATACATTGACAAAAAATTAGCAATAAGAAATATTCTGTGTCTGGAAGTATGCAATTAATAAGAGAATTATATTTGTATGCTTAATTTTTAGTTGATTCTTATACACAAATAAAAATGACTCAGCTATTTTGCAGTGTTAACTGAAGTTGAGTCACACTGTATATTAGTAACACTTTATATTAGCATAACCTATTCTTTGATGGGTTATTATCAAAAAGCTAGAGTGATTCAAAGTATTTATACAAATCAAAGTTAAACCAAGTCCAATCATTTCTCTCACATATAAAGTTGTGGGATTTATGTTTCAAGTTTGAATTTTCTCTTAGCTTAAATATATCAAATTTTCATTAATTCAAATGCAATATTTTTTCACATTTTAAGACCTGTGGTAATCGGATTCATCTTGTTTAATATCATTGATAATGAGATGCATCCTATCACTGATATGCAAACTACCTCTATTATAGTTTAATTGGCAATGCATTTTCTTTCTTAGTGTCATCTAACATAATGATGCAATTTTTTAACTGATAACCTTTCAGTTTTCATGAAATATGACAGCACCCTGGCTCTTCTCACCTCCATTTATAAATGCAGTTTAGTGGCAAACAAAAAGTACAGTGAATAGAGCATTTCAGGGGTAGAAATACTAGGTTCAATTCTTGCCCTTAGCATTAGATTGTAATTCTTTGTGAGTAAAACATCTAAATCAGGAGTCCTCAAGCTTTTTAAACAGGGGGCCAGTTCACTGTTCCTCAGACCATTGGAGGACCAGACTGTGGGCCCCGGGATGAGTCGGCTGCTAAGCAGGACAGGCAGCTGCGGGAGAAACACCCAGCAGGTGGGATAAATGTCCTAGGCAGGCCACATGCGGCCTGCGGGCTGTAGTTTGAGGACGCCTGATCTAAATCTTAGTTTCTTATAATATACATATTAGGATAAACATTAAATGAGATAAATGAAAGTATTCTAACTATAGTAGACATTCAAAACATAGTAGTTCCCTTTTCTCCACGGTACAGATTTTGAAAATATACTTTGTAGATAATTTTAATAAAAATAAAATAACATAATAAATAAGGCTAATGATAATATTATAGGGCCAGACAATTTCCCCCTACTTTGGTTTTCAAGAGGAAATATTTTCCCAAAGCCTTCCAGGCCTCTTCTTAGGGCTGCCTTCCCTTCAGCAAGGAGGCTGAGTGATTTTTCTGACTGGTGGGTGACAGTCAGTTTTGTTGTTCAAGTGGTAATAGCTCTCTAACAAACTCAGCCTCACCTTACTTTTGGGCTTTCTTGGAGATCATGGGAGAAGAGGCATCAGGTGTGAGACTAGGAGCCATGGTGCTGAACTGGCTTTACCAAAGTACTTGCTTTGGGCAACTCTGGTTTATCTCTGGTAGTCTTAGTGCAGTCCACCTCTGCAGCGTCCCTGAACTGAATCAGGTTCAGCAGAACTTTCCTCCTACTTGTGTTCATTTTGGATTCAATTCCCACACTCATGTAGCATCTCACCCTCAGGTGTGTCCTTCGTCTTTAGCAAATGTGCTCCTCCTCCAGCCTGCTGAGTCAGGTGCTGCTGTATGCTCACACTATTCCACTTCTCTCTGTTCCTCTTGCCCCATCCTGGGCCCCTTTCAGGGCTCCAACCCAATCTCAGGGCTTTTAGTACTTCTGAAACATGTTTGGGGGTCTGTGGTCTTGAATGAAGTCAAGGTCTGTTTTTATCTCATTCTCATTTTTGCTTCTGCATTATTTTTGGGAGGAAGGGCAATGTCTGCCCTATGCAGCCAAGTGTCTCCCAGACGCCACCTACTCCCACATATCAGGTTAAAGTGCTATGGTCACCATGGATCTGCTATGGCCATCCTTTGAGAGCTTCTGATATTAAAACCTGTTCTCAGTATTCAAAAGTTCTAGTCTAAGTCAGATGTATATGAAACAATACCACAGCAACCACATACTAGTTTATGAATGTTGACACTATATGAGAAAGAATTCCAAAAGGAAGAAGCCAGCTTGGACTAGGGAAGTCACAGAGTGCCATGTGGAAGGTGAGGACATTGAGAATGTCTTAAAAAAAATTTTAAAAGAAATATAGGCTGGCCACAGTGGCTCAATCCTGTAATGTTAGCACTCTGGGAAGCTGAGTCAAGTGGATCACTTGAGCTCAGAAGTTTGAGACTAGCCTAAGCAAAAGTGTGATGCTATGTCCACAAATAGCCAGGCATAGTGGCACAAGCCTATAGTCCCAGATACTCAGGAGGCTGAGGCAAGAGGATTGCTCAAGCCCAGGAGTTTGAGGTTGCTGTGAGCTATGACACCATAGTACTCTACCCAGAGGGACAGAGTGAGATTCTATTTTAAAAAACAAAGAGAGGGTGGCACCTGTGGCTCAAAGGAGTAGGGCACTGGCTCCATATGCCAGAGGTGGCTGGTTCAAACCTGGCCCCAGCCAAAAACTTAAAAAAAAAAAAAAAGAGAGAGGGAGAGAGATTGAGTTGGGGGTGCCTGTGGCTCAAAGGAATAGGGCACTGGCCCCATATGCCAGTTTTGCCAAAAACTGCAAAAAAAGAAAGAAAGAGAGAGAGAGAGAGGGAGAATAATGGGTTTCTAGGATAACACTACTTTTAAAATACAAATAAATTGAGTATCTCTGCTGCAATGATAGAAACAATAATTTATATAGTTCTTCAGAAGTTGCGATACACTTTCCCATATAAGAGTTGAGCAGCCCTATTAGATTCCCCACTGGAATTATGTACAAAAATTCCAGATATACTTGAGGCGGCAACATGTTAGTGAATAAGGTCCAAAACTTATTATTATTTAAGAGCAAAAGCACTGTTTCAAAAAAAGTTTTGATTCTATGCCCTATTCCACTGTGAAGATGATGTTTTAATGGGGTGGGAGAGGTTGCTTATGGCTGGATTCTGCTGCAGTTTCTTCTCGTTAGCTAGTATTTGCTTTCGTGATTAAACAGTTTCTTCCAACAACAAAGCCTATATAGGTGTTAGTCAGTCTTTCTGTCTCTTCTGCAGAAATCAGTTGTTCAGACTGAGATGCAGTTCTTTCCAATGCAGGGGAGTTGGGCTGTGCATGAAAACCAAGACCTTGTTAAGTTGGCGAGGAAGATCTCCTGCATTCCAGCAGGTCCCTGTTCCATCCCTTCATTCCTTAACTGAAGCTTGCTGGAGCGTGGCTTCCCTGCGGTGGGATTTTGTAAATTATGCTCCTGACTCCACTGTGTGCACGTAGCCAACTCTACCAATGGGCAGCGTTCCAGCTCTACACTCTGGCTATTTCTCAGCTACAGGACTTAGGTCTCCCTCAGCCTGGCCTCTCTCTCCACAGATGGGTCACTGCAGGGCAATGCCCTGGGCACCGCCAGAAGCACATGACGGTCACCCCTTGCTGGAAGCCCCTCTGTAAAGTGACCTTAGCCTACAACTTCTTTTACTCACAAGGAACATAAGCATCTCTAATCCAGAGTTTTCAAGGGTCATAAAGATTTGGATGTTTACACAGTAAGAGTAGAGAGAATTTATTTTTTGTGTCCTTCATTTCTATTTTCTACTATTTTTTGTAGACGCTGTCCGTTTCACGTTCTCAGTAAGCATTTCTGAGACCCTCCGCAGGGATCACTCCTATTTGATATTCATTGATTTAGATTCATGAGCCTCACAGAGTTGGTTCCCGGACAGCTTCAGTGCAGACCAGCTCTAGCCCACCCTCTATCCCAGCACTATTACTCAGACCACAGTCACTTACCAAAAAGTGTTTAAGCATGTAAATGTTACTGCATTTGTAAAAGCCCAACTGAGCTTTTTAAATTAAAATCTGTGACATGATTAAACTTTCAAGTGCCAGTGATCTTTAACCTAAGTTGAATAGATCACTATTATTTTTCTTACAGATAAAAAAACTGCAGGTATCACTGATAAATAAATCTATTCTTTGTTCATAAAAATTCACATAAACTCAATATTGACCCAAGGAAAATAGAGCCCAAGTCCATTATTTTTAAAAATTATGTTTAAAAATTATGATAATGAATTTGTCATAGAATCCAAACTTACGTACATTGTTTTAATTTATTACTGGGGAAAACCCCAGTACTGAGCCACATTTTTACTGGCTTATGTCAGACTATGCGCTTTAATCTCACGTCACACCATTCACACAAAAGTGACGGGCGCAGTCTGATTTACTTCCTCACAATAAGCAGGCGCATTTGCAAAGTAAGACTAGAATCAATTTCTCATTAACTCTTATGATGATGTTTGTTCTCCTTTTTCAGAGTCTGTTATACTTGATGGCATTTCTTAACCTTTAATATTTAGAAAGATTAAAAAGCACAATAAAGGTTAAATGTAGGATGGACGACTTTCTGCCACTGAGGGCTCAGAATAAGATGCCCAAACTAAGGTGCTGGGACAGGCTGAGCTAGAGCATCAGCTGCCGGTGCCTTTGACGTCGCCTGAGCCCTGTCTCTCCCAGACCATGGGATGAGGCTGTTCTCTCGAGTTCCCTTATCTGGCTAAAAACTGAACCCTCTAAGGGGAACACAACTGCCTTCCATTCCTTCCCTGAAATTTCTATCACCGGAAAAGATTAAAACCCCTAACACAGAAGAAGAGATTGAAAATTAAATACTACAACTACAGCCCAGAAGAATCCTCCCAGACTATTATCTGTTCTCAGGTCCCATTTAATTCCCAAAGAGTATCCCCACTACCCATTGTCTAAACACTGGGTCCACTGATCTCTCCTGCAATCATCCGCCCTCAGACCCCCTTCAACTCCCCTCCCCTCTGTAAAGGTGACTGCTCACAAGCATCTGACCTCACCGGGTAACTGGGCAATCCCTGTCCTCTGCTGCCTCATGCTACACACATTAAAATACATGGATATGCCATTTTGTCTACTGATGTGCCTTTGGTCAGTTCATTGTCAGCAAACCTTTAGAGGAAGAAGCAGGGCGTGTTCTATCTTCACCCCTACAAGGCCCCCTTTAACTGCTGTTTTCCTGTTGTTAATACATTCTCCAAATATACACCTGATTTTCATGCTGTCAATATTAAGCTAGTTTATCAGGTAAAAAGAAAAAACATTTTTAATGCAAAGGACTGTTTTTTTACATTTTTATAGCCTAAACAAATAGATAATACAATCATGGTTCTTATTAATTGATTTACGTATGGAGGACTTGTTTGGGAATGAGGACTCAGGAAATAAGTCCTAGAACTGGTTAAAGTAAATCATTATGGGTTCCAGAACTCTCAAAAGATTAGTTTTTGGTTTCTTCATATCCAACATAGCTCATCACTTATGTGAGCCTTAAGTGGAAATGAAATTGTTACCAATGTACTAGAATATTGAAATTCACCAGCATGTTGGACAGACTTTTGAAAATAATTTGAATGAAGCCAAGAGGGAGCACAGAGATTGATAGATTAGATGAAAAGAGAGAATGGGACTATCATTTATACACCAAAATACAACTTACAAAGAAGAAGGTACAATATCTCTTTTTAAGACTTGATCTGAGTAGAATTAGCCTGGAGAAGAAAGGTAGATTTTGATGGAAAATTTTAATCATGAGGAATAATTATTGCATTAAAATAGACATTATAAGGACAAGTTCATCCATGAAAAATCTTATAAATCTTGTAAGAAAAAACCCCACTGCCTCTGTTAACACATTCCAAAAAGTATTTTGTTAGGATGTTGATGAGAAATTATATGAATCAGTAGAACTAACAAAAATGACTGAATCTGTTAACAAAATGTATCTTGATTATTATAGACTTTGGACATGTAGAAACAAAACAAAACTGAAACAGAGGCAATGACTGTAATTTCAGCAATCGTCCTACCCCAAGCAAGAGGATTACTGGCTCTGGGGTTCAGGAAGCGTGTGTGCAGGGGCTGGGGTTGAGGTCAGTGGCTCCGGCTTGTGCTGTGGGTAGGAAGCTTGCACCAGGCCGTGTACCGTTGGGCTCCCAAAGGTGCCTCAAGGGACCAGATCAATCCATGGAGATCCTTCATGTCTTGGAGTTTACCACTCTCACCAGGGAGGAAAATCTAGAGGTAGCAATGTGCCCAATACAATGGGTTTCACTTACTTTTCTCAGACACTGACTTTATTCTGAAATTATTTTCCTAATTTTCATAAACTTGAACTCAAGCAACATGCACAAACACAGAAATGTGAGCTCTCTCTTTTCTGGGGCTTGTGAGTAATGTGTAGAGATTATGACTTAGATGTAGCTTGCTCAGAGCAAGGCCTGACCAAAACCAAAGCTTGCTGCTGTTGTTCTTACGCACTTTATAATTGACTTTAGGATTAATGTAACAAATAAGAGATACTTTATATTTGGAAATTAAACATAGTGACTTGCATTTGCATTAAATAATAATCATGCCATAATGCATTATGTTGGGAGGGGGATGCCTGTTTTATGGAGGTGTTATTTAGAATTCTAGTGTTTAAAGAACACTATAGAATAATTCAAGGTTTCATTTGTGCCAATAGAGTGTTTATTTTTAAATTACACTATTATTTTGTGCATAACAGATGATATCCAGTATTTTATAAGAAAAAAATTCTTTCAGTCTAATTTTCTCTTAAGATAAAAGAAGAATTATGAGAATAAACGTGGTTGTGATGTGTGTAAATCGATTATGACGCTGAGGCTAACAGTGCTGCGAAGCGGGGAGAGCATGAGACGTTCTCAGGTAGAACTGAGTTCAATCCTGTTTCTGTCAGTGGGTTTGAACAAGTAAGTTTGAGCAAGTTACTTGACCTCGTTAAGACTCAGTTTTCTCATATGTCAAAAGTAAATGACAACAAGAACATTCACCTCCTCTGGTACCTGTGAATGAAACAATGTCTTTAAATCATTCAGCACAGTGCAAAGAACATCTTTAAAGTTCTGACAGTGATACTAGGTATTACGCTGTTGTTGCTTCCTCGCCCTTCACCTTCCAGTAAACCAGGGTCTGATTACTTCATTCCTTGGGAAAATTTCCCATAAATGAAATAGCAAGGAACCCAATGTTTACAAGCGTGAAGACAGAGGAAGGGGCACTGGTTGCTCTTAAGACCTCCCAGGTGACTCATAAGAGAAGCCAAGGCTGAGAACCACCACTCTGTGGCATTGTCATCAGATAAAATATCCCGTACTTTCAACTCCATCTAGATTTTCACACAGGACTCGGATCCTTATGGGAAAGACTTTTTTTATATCAGTATGACTGAGGTCTCCATGCTGAGGCCAGAACTCCACCGACTGTTTTGGGAGAGGAAGAAACTAATTCTCAAAGAAAGGGATGCTGAACAGACCAAAACACAGACAGCCCCCGGTACCAGAGACTAGTAGAACAGACCGTGTTTGGCTCATGCTGCCTGTGAGAGGATGGTGGAAACGCTCTCGGATTATTCGGGTCAGAACTCATCGATCGGAATGTATGTCATACGTGTAAATCCTAAACAAATAAATTGCTTCAATACCCCAGTGACCCAAACTGTCTGCAATAGTTAACATGCCATTTATAATCAGTCTTTCTATAGTGGTCAATGCCCCAATTACCAATCAACAAAAGCTCGGAGAAAATTCCGGAGAAAGAGATTCACACGGTAGTTTCATTTGATTTCTTTTATTTCTATATTCAAGTTAGTAGATAAAAGATTGAGTATTCCAAACACATGCAGGCATTTATAATTCAAATAAGCATCTTCAATATTTCGGTAATGACTTACATTTTCTTTATTCATTTTAAGTCAGTATCCTGTTGCTAGGTACTTTATAAAAGTGGTTTTAATGTTACTATCGTAAAAATATTACATTCCTCCTCTTTTAAAATTTCTCGTGGATATCATTTAAAAACTTGTTTCTTAGGATAGCATTATCAGACTTATTCACAGCTGTGATAATAAAGTCACATTCAAGTGGCTTAATAAAGAGGACAACTCAGAGGATTTTCTTCTACAAATACTTGAGGAATGCAAGGCAAATATTTCTATGAGCACAATGTTCAGGAAATTTATGATGCCATTGCTTCCTGTTTTAAATATAAAAATAAAGAAATTATCACCTTGAAAACCTGCATCTGTCTTGTGCGTGCTTCCCTGATCCCTTCTCTGCAGAACCCTTCTATTTAGTTTGGATATTCCGTAGTAACTCTTGGAAACCCAAATGTTTGTGTGCAGCGTTATTTTGATATTTGAATGGTAATCCACATTTAAACCCGTATCTCTATACATCTACCTATTTTCCATTTATTTTATAGTCTGTAAGATAAACATAATTATTATTGATTAATCTATGTCCTCATTTATCCAAACAGTTACTTACTAAACATCTACTAGGAGCTAAGCATGTGGTTCAGTAGGTAAAGAAACCATAAGCTCACAGGAAATCCTAGCCCAGAGACCGTGCTACTCCTTTTAGAAAATGGATAGAAAAACTTCTAAGGGAAAACAGTAATGGAAACTGGGAGGGAAATAACTGGGGAAAAACTGCTTGGAAGAAAAACATTGAAGAGATAATTCACAAGTAAGGAGAATTATAAAAGAAAAAAAAAGCACAAATAATATAGAAAATTGGCCAAAGGTTAAAACAAACAAACAAACAAACCAACACCTTGAATCTCTAATTTGAAAGGCATCCCAAAATACCAGGATAGTTTAGGAAAGTACGTGGTATAATCCCTAAATTTCAAGAATAAAGACTTACATATGTTGCAATAGGAAAAATAAAACACAAGGATAAAAATGAAGTCCGATTTTTAATGGAACAGCCTGGTAGATAGGTGATCAAGACTAGAATTGAGATAACACAACCCCTACACCCCCCGCTAAAAAGATATTCAAATTTCTACCAGCATCCTCTAACAGAGTCCATCAAGCACGGTTCATTCTGGATCATTAAGCTTATTAGTCACTGACTTGATTAGTAACCAAAATATGAGCAGTTCTAAGAAAAATTTTGCCACAAACAAATGGAATCAACATCTATAACAGAAAACAATGCTCATCCTTAATTATAATGAATGTTTAAAAAAATCAAGAAAACATATTTTCTTTTGTGTTAACCTTAATAAACATTTGCACTGGAAGGCTGAGGCAGGTGGATTGCTTGAGCTCATGAGTTTGAGACCACCCTGAGCAAAAGCAAGACCCTGTCTCTACTAAAACTAGAAAAACTCAGGCAAGAGGATAGCTTGAGTCTAAGAGTTGGAGGTTGCTGTAAAATATGGTGCCACAGCACTTTATGCAGGCCAACAGCTTGAGACTCTTTCTCAAAAAAAGCATATTCACTATTTAAATAAATTACAGAATATTAGTATCAAAAAAATAAATAAAAGACTAGACTTGGCACCTATGCACAGTGGTTAGGGCACCGGCCACATACAGTGTCGTTTGGCAGGTTTGAACCTGGCCCAGGCCTGCTAAACAACAATGACAACTAGAACAACAAAAAAAATAGCTGGGCATTGTGGTGGGTGCCTGTAGTCCCAGCCACTTGAGAGGCTGAGCAAGAGAACTGCTTAAGCCCAAGAGTTTGAGGTTGCTATGAGCTGTGACACCATAGCACTCTACCGAGGACAACAAAGTGAGACTGTCTCAAAACCAAACCAAAAAAACAAACAAAAAGACTAGAACTGAGAAATCTGTGCTAAGCCTAGATAGGACGTATTAGTGCAAAATAAATACACTCCTGGGTTGTTCTTGGCCTGTTGGCTCTAAGGCCATGGCCTTCCCTTCCCGCCGGTCTGCATCTGCACACGAAGCTTCCCAGGCTCCCAACTCTCCAGCTGGCTTCTCACTGGTGCCAATGAACAGAGGCCCCAACAGGAGACTGGCAAGTGGTGGGAAGGAAGACACAGGCCCTGTTTTGCTCCCTGTCTCTGCATCAGGTCACACCCTCAGCTGTCACCGTCTTTGCCAAGGTTCCAGCCCCATAGTTCTGGTGAGACCCCTTGTTCCCTCGTCCTTCTAGCCCAAGGGAAAAAGCTGTTTCTTGCTGTTGCTAATCCACGGGGAAGAGGGACAGAGAAAAAGAGGAGGAAGGATACCAAGGATTTTAAAACATTTTTGTTGCAGGCCTGACTCATTGCCAGAGCTGCTGATTGAAGAGAGAGTGGCATCCTCAGACTCGTGGAATCGGGCAGCAGCTGTGCTGATAAAGGATTTGGCTTTCTGGGCTGAGGGATGAGAGTAATAAAGTGGGTTTCCATCCATCTCTGCAAACTTATTAAATTAACATAGAATTTTTGCCAAAGTAACAAGGCTCCTGTGAGTTCCTGAGTGTGGGTACAGGCAGCACTTCATGTTCATATCTGATGGCTGAAAATTCTTAAGGTGTGGCCCTTTACCTTCAGTCATGGTGTTAAAATCACTATCAATCTAAAAAAAGAAAAGAAAAAAGGCTGGCCCTTTTTTCAAATGAAAAAAATCAAAAAGTTCAAATGATTTCTGAAGATTTGTTACAGTACAACTAATTTATAGCGAAATATCCCCCAAACATATTTACATGTTTAGAACTTCAAAAAATATTTTCCTAAACAAAAGTAGTTAAGTTTCCAGCCAAGGCCAAAAACTGTAACAATAAGAAAACATGGAAAATATTCCTGTGTACAAGGAATTGCAAAAGGCCCAAACAGACATGTCTTAAAAGAAGTCCTATAAATGGCCAACAGGTGTATAAAAAAGTGAGGAACACCACTCGTCATCAGGGAAAGGAGGGTCAGAACTACAGTGGGATGCACTTCCCTCTATTCTTGGCTTCTGACTATACATCCAAACCAAACATAGCAGCCCTTTCTCACATGGATGGGCAGCCCACTTAAAATCAACTCACTGTAACACAAATATTACTGCAACAGATATTCTTGAACCTGTCCCCTTAGGGGCCCATGTGAGAATGTCTTTGGAGTATACAGCTAAGAAGGGAATCCCTGTGCCCAGTAGTGTAGCACGGCCAGGTATTGACCCTCTGCTCTTCCACACAGCTGAACCAGTCCAGCCATTAGTGCTTACACCCTCACTAGCCCTTGGAAACATCCAACTTGCTAATCTTGCCACTCCAAAATTTCAAAGGGATAATTGTGAGTGTTCCTTTCTATGCTTATGAACTATTCCAAGTATCTATGTATGTTTGGTAATTTTATGGGATTGTCTTTCCTTATAGAAATTTACTCTTTATATTCTTTATTTATTTTTACTTTAGGGTTGCTTTTGATTTGTTGTTAATTTCCACCAAGTGTTTGGGCATTCTAGACATCAGACAGATGTAGACCTGAAAATACTTGCTTTGCATTTGCTGACAGTTTTGTCAATGTGAGACTTTATCTGATCGCAATGCTCTCCCTTGTTCCTTGCAGTGGTGCTGTTTAGAAGTCCTACAGATGATTCTACGGTGTAGCCAGAGTCCGCTTGCCTTTCACCAATGGCCCAGACAGATGCTCAGGCGCTTTTGGCTCATACCTGAGTTGTTCTTGTTCTCTTCCTTCCCAAAGCCCAACTGTGAGAACAGAGCTTAGGAGGGACTCTGGGGAAACGTGATTTGCTATTTTTACCAAAGCCCCATAGCACAGCAGGCTCACCTTCTAACTGGTGCTCCTGAGATTGAGCATATAAATTATATCCTTGTCTCCAATAATTTGCAATTTTTCCATATTAGTTTCTGTCACTTGTCACCATATTTGGAAAGACAGAAGGAACATATTGAAGCTTTACTCTCCCTTTCAAAATAGTGAAACACCGTATTTGATTAAGAGAGAGCTGTATCCATTATGTGTGACTAGCCCGAGGCCAGCATGAATACCTGTGACTGACTTCCTCACTTCTCCTTCTCTATAAGACTAAAAGATCAGCCTCCTCAACTAACACCAAAATGAACTGTGAGGACAAGAAATTTGAACCCAGTGTGGAAGAGGCCACTATGATCTGGTTGATTCCCACATGAGGCATGGAGCTTCAGCTGGTTCTATGATCCAGTATATTACAAAATCTCTACCCAGTGGTTACCACTGACAGACTGTAGCGAAGTATAAACTCAGACCTTTGTGCTGTGTAGTCTCCTTTTACAGAACATAGAAATGCCCTGTTTTCTCTATCACCTAGACACTTAGAGCTGCACAACCTGGTATAAATCCCTTACTCTCAACAGTTCAATGCACCTGTAAAATCAAAAGAAATTATAAAATAAATAAAAAAGTAAATTATTTCCAATCAATATTTATTTAATTTTACCATTTTGTTAAAATTAAATTACAAGGGGGCAGCTTTAATAGTAAAGAATATGCATTTAATAGTAAGGAAGATTCAGTTCAACACCTATTTCTATTTTAACATCTTCTATGTTGACTTAAATAACCATCTAGACATAGAAAGTGTTTATATGTATCTGTATGCTTTATAAAATATTAGTAACCTTAGGATTTGACTACTTGAGCTGATCAGACTTCTCATTTGAATGAAAGTCTGGCATAAGAAGTTCTCTAATGCCAATTTTAATCAGGAATCACTTACTAATGCTGGGCTGTTGTGTCTACTTTGAATATAAAGTTTGCATTACTGAATTCTGCACTTTGTGGGTATATATGGCAATCACTGCCAATAATCTGGAGCAGAAATATCTTCGTTAAAATGAACCGCTCCAAACTGACACCGGCAAGCACAGGGAGCAGGTCACACATGTGTTCCCGTGAACGTGGTAAAGTCTGGTGGGGCAGACGTCCTTGGCGCTAACCCTGCCTCACCAGTGAGAGACAGGCGATGGCTCTATACCTCCACGAAGTTTCTCAAATCACTGCAAAACCTTCAACCCTACAGTGTGGCCACACACATTTACATTCAGTCTTCACATGGAGTGAAGTTACACAAATTATTCAAGCTGACATGGAGCCAAGATTCGGTGACAAAATGCAACGTACGTGATCCAGAACCCACTTACAGTGAAGGAATAATTAAAGAGAAAGTAGAAATACAGAAACCCTGAAGGCCTCTGAGGATGTTCCTGGGCTGGCAGGGGATTTCAGACCCCAGTTTTAGAAACACTGGATTCTGAGCATAATAGAATACTAAGCATAACAAAATACTGAGATTTTATGTTCATAAGTGAATGCTTGGGATGTGCTTCATCTATTGAGAAATTCAAAAGTAGGAAACCAGGGGAATAATCTCAATGCTAGGTCAAGATTCTACATAATCCTATTTTCTATTACTAAATGCTGAATTTCTGAGAGAAAATACAACCTGCAGAAGATGTAGCTAAATATTCACCTAGGGATTTTGAAAACTGATAGGGACAAGGAAGAGGGTAAACAACACAGAGAAACATCAGATAGTTCCTCAGATCCTTGTTTTACTTATTTGTACTCAGCCTCTTTGAAACAGGCAGGAGAAAACACCCTCTCTCCATCCTGCCTTTCCTGAGTGCGCCGCGGTGATGCTAATGAGGACATGTTCTCAGAGAAAAGAACAAGACAGAGATACCGAGACCCCAGGGCAAGGAAGATGAACTAACTGGGGAACCTGCCCCCTGCAGAGAGATCCGGCTGCCCTGCTAAAATAATGATAAGGGAGAGTGTTTCTAAAAGTTATACATTCAGGGTATTTTAGAAAAGCTCAGTGTTTGTCAGCATGATACTTGTACAGTATAAAAGGAAAATTGTAGGTGCACTATCCTTTCTATTAAAACCAGGTAAAAATGTTAATGGGCAACTGATCGGGGCTCCACGAGCAGCCATCCCATTGGAGTCTGCCCCTGTTCTCTGTGTGACAACTAAAAAGCTCTCTTTGATACCCAGGAGATTTCTAAAATTACATGCAAAGCTTTGAGACCAGTTCACTGTATCTCACCGGGGGGACAAAAAATAAGTAACCTTTTAAGAACACTGGATGACCAGTATTTTAAATTTAGGGTTACTTAATGATTGCTTGTTAAGATACAAACTTAGATTCCAAATATTGATTATTGAAGTTGGAATGAACTTTAGACACGGACTAATCCTATTGATTTATTTCAAAGTTAAACCTGACTCAGAGAATGTAGGCTAGTTGTTAGGGCCGGGGAAATTTCATCCAACAAATCTGGGTTAGGTGTTAGTTCCATGCTTAATTATAGCATGGCCAGGATGAAGGCATTAACTTTCCATTGTTCTCATCTATAAAATACGTCTGATAGCATCTATCATGAGTTTGGCACGAAGGTGAGGCCAGATATGAACAGAAAGGACCCTGCATGTGGGAAGCACCTATTAAATGGCAGCTACAATTATTAACGCTTGAAGTTACGTGATTAATTACTACTCTGATGGTAAATGCCACAGAAAATGTGCTTGTGTACATCATAACACCTACATAAACTAACAATTACCAACTACTGCAGAGAGAACGCCCTAGTAACAGGTAAGGCACCAGTGCTTGTTGTAACTTTGATGTATGTGATTTGGGTTATGTCATGATAAACTCTCGCAATCTTTACCATAATAAGTCTATATATTCTTTGAGTGCCTTTCCAGTGATTGCTTTTGGGGTTCCTAACCCATGAATGATATGCAGTTTCCTTGCTCCTTTTATACCAGGTGGGACAAGAAACTGTGAGTGACAGAATGCTATGTCCACTAACAGAAAAATGACTGAACAGTTTGACCTTTCATTCCTTACACATTTCCAATTGCTCCAGACCAGACTAGCCAATGGCAACAGAAAATTGCTAACAGTCAGGATGCGCTAAGGAAATGGGCCTTCTGGGAGATTTCAGTTGGAAGAAGTAGAACACATACATAAGAAAATTAAGTTCAACACGAGGCAAACTTAGTGGCAAGTATTTGCTTCTAAATTCATGATGAATACTATATGTAAATAAAAGGAGACTGGGCTATTTAAAAGATGGATGAGACTCAAATAACAAGGAGGCGTCCAGCGGCAGGCCAACGCTTCTGCCTTCCTGCCCTGTACTATACTTCATTTACAGACATCTCATCCTCTCATTTTATAGCCTTAGTCACGGAAGCTGCCCAGGACTTCCGTAAGTCAAACAGATCAGAGAATATATCTGTACATGATTAAAAACTGGCCAAGGAGGGAAGAAATGAAAATACAAGTAGCAAAAAGTCACTGTTTACCAAAAACTTTTGGGGTCTTTAAACTTATGTTTGACCTTTAAGTTAGGTTATAAATTCAAACAAATTCTCTACCTGCAATATTGGTCCCTCTGTTTTGGACAGTATATTCAAGAAAGATATGCTGTATATCTCCATAACCACTTTTGAGAATGAGTTTGGGCTGGGTCACACACAGCCTGATACTAACATGTTGAAATCTTGTATCAGTTTTACAATTTCGTATTTGTCTTCTCATCAACTCCCTGCCAAGAATGTAGTATGGTTCAGTGAGACTTGTTGTTATTTATTAATTATTCATTTATTTAATTTAATATGTATTATTGAATGCCTTTGAGCTTCTAGGCCCGGTCAAAGGTCTTCGTAATATGGTTATTAACAAGATAGCTCCTGCATTCAAATCTTACAGATAAATTATCTTTGTGTTGAGTAAAAGGAACACAGAAAATTATGCAGGGATAATCTAGGGACTTCTTAGAAAGTTGAAAAATATCTGCCCTGGTCCCACAGTAAGTTGTAGTGACAGTTTCAGTTTAGTCCATCCAAGTACTAAATAATAAGCATGGACTGGCACCTTGAACATGGGGAACATTCAAGTAGAGACGAGATCAGAATACCTAGAATTCGTTGACCAGGTAAACTGTGTAAAGTTACTTTTGTTAAAAAACCTAACTGAGCCTAGGTTCTTGCCTTAGTTGTATCAATCCATCCGTGCTCCAAAAGTGAAAATTAGAATTCCCTGAACTAATCAAAATATTTTACGGTTTATTTTTTAAGAAAATAGATTTGAACTGGATAAAGAATCTTATGTGGATCTTTCTTACTATGTAATGAGATTCAATTCCAGCAAGAAAACTGACTGCTATTCTTCATACTCTTAACCCCTGTTGTCCTTTCTAATCGCCCCTTTGTCACACAGTCTCATTCCACCATAACAACACCTTCCTCGCCAGCTGGACACACAGCCTCTTTCACATCACAGTGCCTGTATGCATGCTGACACCACTTGTCAGACACACTCCATCATTCTGACACACTGGGAAAATCCCTCCATTTAAAGAGTGTTCTACAGAGTGTTCTGTTCTCCTCTGTGTCCTCAAATATTTGCCCAGATTTTCTCGTAGAGCCCTTACCAATTTATATTGTTAAGCACTGCCCAACACTGTCTGCCCAGCCAAACCTATCTGGGTGGCAAATCTTCAAAGGCACAAGGTATTGTTCATTTTTGTATCGATAGTAATTTTGGTTTAATAAAATGGATCAAAAAATTCAGGCCTTCACTAAACTTCAAAGAGCAAACAAGTTTGTTCCAATGGCAGGAGACTTTAGAAGAGGATTACTCAAGAACAATGGGAGGTTCTTGTAATGAAATTGTGAAGACAGTCTCACATATGACCTAACTGAGGAACAAAGCTCAGCTACTGGAAGAGGCTTGTGTAGTGGGACAAGCTGTTCCCTGATGAGTTAAGATACACGTATCCCTGGGAAAGTACATAAAATGGAACATAACAAGAAGCAGAGATGTGATAGAAAGTCTTTGGAGTACGGTGATTCATTCTGGAGCATCAAACTATCTATAGAGCTCTCCAACGTCCACTAGGCCACAAAAGATGCATCCTGGGACTCTGTCACCTTCCAAGGGTGCTGAGTGAGCTCCTGAGATGCACCTGAACAGTCAGGCAGGCACAAGTCTCTTGGTTTCACAGACTCTCAGTTTTTCAGTCTACAGTACAGCTCATGTTTCAGCCCACAGGGAGAAGGAGATTAGCAAAATGCAGGTTATCAGAGCCACAGTCAAGTAAGCTAGTGGGAGCCCCATTAGCAGCAAGGTACAAGGGTGTGAATCAGGATTTGGAGAGATCAGTCATTGGGCAGGGAAATTACAGAGCAGGATGTCAAGATTGGGTGAGTTTGGGGTCCTGGAAAATATAGAGTAGTAGACAATGGAGGAAATATCTCCACTAAGAATAAGAGATGCCAAACCTAAACAGTGAAATTGAGGTGGCGCCTGTGGCTCAGTGACTAGGGTGCTGGCCCCATGTACCGAGGATGTCAGGTTCAAACCTGACCTGAGCCAACCTACAACAAAAAAACAGTGAAATGAATTCTCCTCTCACAGATGGAAGTAGAGACCTATTATATTATTGACTATTTCAGCTCTCTCCGGTAGTAGAGTGAGGTTATTAGGTAAGAAAAAAAAAAAAGATTATAAAAAAGAAAAAAACAGGTCAACAATACAACATATAGACTATTCAACTCTAATCTTCATCAATAAATCAACAGAAATGCATTATCTAAAATAAAACATATGATCAATGCTACATTTTGCATGGTTTGGTGCACACCCAGAATGTCATGTTGTGATGT
>NW_003852429.1:16414438-16426800 GCF_000181295.1 Otolemur garnettii
GGGAAAAACATAAATTGTAACAGCATACTTTAAATGTGGAGAAGGACTACTGGTATTTAATCCAGGAAAATAACCGCATAGTCCAACGTAGCTTCCCCAAATAGTGAGGAATGTCGCTTCTACCCAATTTCTACTTCTAATAGAAAGGAACCCTAATATTCTTCTCCACAGAGTCTGAACTCCTAACGGTCTTGCCTGTGTGAGCTTGCTGAAGATTACTCTGAATTTCTGCCATTAGAATGAGGCACCCAAATGAGTCCCCAGACCCCAGTGCTTTCTGCTGGTCACACACTGCCCACAGCAGCCCTATGTCCCAGGCTGGTCAGTGAACAGGGCTGATGACACAGAGCACTTGGGGCTTATTGCATCAAGGGCACTGGGATCCTGGAGTGGCGAGTCAGCAGTCTCAGTGGAAACACTGTTATGTCCTGTGACAAGCCATCTCTCCCCTGGACCCTGAACTTCTGACAAAGTAGAGCCCAAATCCATGGTGCTGGGGGGAGATCCTGTGCATACGGCCCCCTAGGGGAAGAGTGACAGGTGCTGTTCCTTTTTTCACCCAGTGTTCTGGTTATTGAGGAAACAGTTATCTCTTCCTTGACCTTTCATGTGCAGCCCTCTGTAGGACAACACCCTCATGTTGACAAGCTGCTCCGGGGAGCTAAGGCTGCCGCTCTGGCAGTGAGCCTCCTGCATCGCAGAGCTGGACGCATGGGAACACCAGTGAATGCTACAGTGTCAGTTCATTGTCTCATTTATTTTGCCAAGAAAGAGAGAAAAAGGAGAGAGACAGAATGTATTAAATATTATGAAGGAAGGAAGGTGTTCAGTAAGTAAGTTACAGCCACAGATCTGGAAGGTACGGAGCAGGCAGGGAAGTCAGATCCATGTTCAAAGTAAGGATCTGGTTCAGCCAAAGGGAATCACAGCTGCCCTGAAATGGAAAGGGGTTCATAAAAATCAAGCTCCCCCAGGTGACTGGTGTCCACAAAAGGAATGATGTCAAATCAGGGGCTCAGGTTGGTCTCTGCTTCAGTTAAACAGGCCCTCAGCAGTGTGAAATCTAAGTCTGTATCACTGAGCACTGGCTTTAAATCTGTAAACTTTGAGGTCTTCTTTTGGTTTCCCTTTATTTATTTCTTATAAAACTGCCTTGGGGTCAGAGAACGTATGGTGCCAATTACTTTATTTGGTATTTGTTAATACTCCTTTTATGCCTCACCCACAATTTTTACAAATGCTCTATGCACACTCAGAGAGAATGTGTTTTCTGCATATGTGTGTGTGCATTTGTGCCTTATACTTTGAAATCAGGTACAATACATGCTGTTTTTACCTTTTAAAGATAAGTAAACTATACTATGAATATTTGCGTATAAAAATTCCAAGATGTTGCCACTAAAAATAAACTTTCTAAACTTTAACACAGAACTTGTTCATAGCAGTGTCTGCATGTTCTCTGATTCTCTCTAAGACACTGTAGGGACTTGTGAACATCTGAGGCTGAGATCCCCAGGAGTCTGGTCTATCTATAGAGGTATGAATGTAAAATTTAGTAGCCTGTATAACTACATAATTGGGTGTATAATTTTTGTTATCTCTTCCTCTTTCTCTACAGAGACCGGCAATAAGATCTTTACCAAAACAAAAATAAAAGAACAAATGTGAGCTGCTGGCTTTTGAAGAGGGGCAAGTGGCCGAGTTCCTCGATTCTGCTGCTGGGAGGATGAAAAGAAAAAGCCGGGAAGCTGATTCACCAAGTGAGGAAGAGCCCAGGGACTCACACCTTTCAGTCCCCTCTGCTCAGCCTCTGAGAGAGAAAGAAAGAAATTCTAGCACTGCCGAAAAGCCGACAAAATTTAACAACGTGACTAACACCCTTGCTAGGAACCAAGTGAGTGAATCTTATGACACTTCAGCCAGGTGCCATGAAAAACAAGCCCTTCAGCTGGTGCTGAGGCTGACAGACAGCTCCCCGGAGTGCCCTGGCAGCCACTGTGTGTGATTTAGGGGAGCGGGAGGACCCCTGTTAATCTCTGGAGCACCACTTTATGTCTTTCTGAGGTTTTAACAAACCATTTTCATCTCCACGCAATGCTTTCCTGATGGTGTATGGATTCGATATTTGCTCTGAAGACTTTTTTTTTTTTTTTTAATTTTAGCTTTGTTTGGCATCTGGGGAGCTGAGAAACTTCCAAGCCAGACAGTCAGGATTTAATTTTGTTGAACAGTTCTTCTCCTGGTTACTCCTGTCCTCTCGCATTTTATAATAGGCAGCAGGAAGAACAGGTGACAATTGTAACACGCTGGTAGGAAATCTCCTCCGCTAAATCACCCAGTAAATTAGGCAGATTTTATACCTTCCACATATGTCCAGGTGACAGTGCTGTCCCTGTATCTGTAAAATAACAAGCCCACACCACCTTGTCATTTCAAATCATCGCTGCATTTGTTGGACACAGGAAGATTTTTAGCCTCTAAAACCATACATTAAATTTCCAATATTATCTCATCCGTCAATCCTCAATAAATGCTGCCATTTGTCAACTGAGAGCAAATCCCAATGGTAACACAGGAGGAAGAAGATGGAGAGAGAAAGGGGGGTGAGTGTTAGGGGCACAGCAGAGCAGCTCACAGAAACCAGCAAATGCAGAGAACAATTTAAAAAACCCCACCCCTTGACCTGCCACAATGTCTACTCGGCCAGGGCAGAATCCAGGATGTGATTTTAGCCATCAAGGTACCTGGTCTCCTTTGTCTCAGGCCCAGGAACGGCATCATGTAACTATGGGACTGTGAGAAAGTCCGTTTACCTCTCTGGGTCTCAAGTTTCTCTTCCAAGAAATGAGAATCTAAAATACTTCCTTGGTTCTTAAACTCTCAGTTCCCTATTCCTTGGAAGGCTCGTGCCAAAAGTAAACCTCACATCCCTCACGTTTAATGTCTGGGGCTGATCGCCTGACAGGAGACGGCCCTCACCAGGATATGCAGCCCCCCCCACCCCCGCCAGCTGCAGATCATAAATGGGGTGATGATGTTCATATTCAGGGAGCTGAGACCTTATGGTGCTCACACTGTCCTCGTCCCCCGACTTTTTAGCCTTTTCCATCACAACAGTTGCTCAAATTAAGTCACATCAACTTTGACTGTTCCTTGACCCCAGAATCACACCTGCCTCATCATTATTGATCCCTGTTATGGATCAAGGGCTACTCAGCACTGAATACATCTCCTAATGCTTAGAAGGCAAGAGGGAACTGCTTTTTTTTCTTCACACCATGATGTATCATCTGTCCCTTCTGACTCTAATATTGTATATGTTTTGAAGAAGCAAAAAAGAAATTAACATATCTAAGGCTATATTGCCAATACTTCTTTGATCCATGAAAAAAAACATTAAAAATATTATAAACCAGTAAAAACCATCCTGAAAACTATACAAAAATAAAGTCTATGTGATAAATTATAGCCTCTCAGAGATGAAAAGGAAAAAACAGATATTGGAGTTATGATGTAAAGAAATCTACTCAGAATTAAATAAACATGCAATACATTGTCTCTGAACTTTAAAAGCACTTAGTACTTCTCATTCGGTTGACATTATCTCAAATTCATTTATATCATTAGATTTATCTTAAGCATTTTTTTATCCAAATGCATTGTAAGCAGCTTATTTTAGCATACTAATCCATTTGTGTTCCTTCGATTATTAGTTATTAGTCTGTGAAGCACCACGTTTCATGTTACTGGGGAAGCAAAACAAATTGTGAGGTGCCTCATGTCAAGAAGCTTCCACTCAACTGGAGTAGGGTGTCATGACAGCGTGTAACTCCCACATGAGTTTCCCCAACAGACGTTGGTCCTGGGAAAATCACTGCCCTCGTGCTATAAAAAGGGGTTAACAAGGGCAGCACCTGTGGTTCAAAGAGTAGGGCGCTGGCCCCATATACTGGGGTGGCAGGTTCAAGCCCGGCCTCAGTCAAAACTGCAAAAAAAGAAGGTGGGGCTTACAAAACCTGACTTGGAGCTGTCAAGGCAACTTAAATTAAACACATTTAGTGTGCTGAAAACACCTTTTCCATCAACAAGCATGGAATTCTACCTTGCCTTTCCTGGACACAGAACCACCTGTTTAATAAGCCTTTCTAGAACATACTCTGTACCAGTGAACAGCATAAAATCTTTCTACAGTAAATATCAACCCAAGCTGCATAAAGACCTTATGAAGAAAGCCTGTCATCACCCCATTTTACAGCTAAGGGTATTGGGGCCCTAAGACATTAAATATTTTGCTCAGGTTCATGCAATTTGGAGAGATGGGGCTTAAAAATTGTCATCCTGCCTTCAGAATCTGTGTCCTTAAGCACCAAGGGATGCCACTCTGGTTTACAAAGCCAGGCATTTGTGAGAGGACATCCTCCCTTAAATTAACTATTTTAAATTGCACACAAACTTTATGGACACCCTGCGTTTCTTTCAAAAAATTATCAATTTAATGTTCCTATTAATCGAATTGTCTATTATTAATTTGCTATGCATATATTCTCCACTAATTAAAAGAAACAAATTTTAGTTGTCATAGTTTGCAAATATGTATTTCCAATCAGCAAATCAACAAATACTTATCAAGGGGTTTTCACGTACAAAATCATGTGCTAAGACTTGAGACACCAGGAAAAGATATCCCCTTTGGCCCCTGACAGATTAAAATCTACCTGCCCACACAGGAGTTTAAAGGCAGAAACAAATGAAAGAGACTATCTTGTTTGACCCTCTGCATCTTCCTCTCTCCATCTACTATCTAAGTTAAGGTGACCAGACTTTAACATTGGTAAAGCGGGACGCCATGGATGGGGGGCGGGGCCTGACAACAATGCAAACTTTGATAAGTAGTTCTTGATAATCAGTTCTCAACAATTATTTGTTATTATTAAAGTTTAACATTATACAATTAACAAAAATAATATAAAACGCATATCCTGGCAAAATAGCCACATGGCAGCCGAAAACTGTATATTCCCTTCCTGGTCTCCCATGTTCCCTAGCTTGTCATGCATTCTTTCCAAAAATCAAGGCTTTTTTAAAACACCACAGGACGCAGGACAAATGGCTAAAAATTGGGACTGTCCCGTCAAAACTAGGACATCTGGTCACCTTACTCTGGGGAGAGGGGCACTACTCGTTTGTTCCAGACAGTTTGGCTCCTTCTGAGCTAATTGTCCTTGCCTAGAAGCAAGGGAGGGAGCCAGTCTCCTTCTGATACCTTGCCCAGGAGGGGAATAGGGAGTTTATCAGCCTTTTCATTTCCAAATGAAGTTACATTAACATCTTCATTCCCAAATGGAGTTACATTGACCTTTTCAGCAGCCGAAAACGTATATTCCCTTCCCATTCTCCCACTGTTCCCTAGTTTTTCATGCATTCTTTCCAAAAATCAGGACTTTTTTAAAATGCTGCGGGACACGGGACAAATTGCTAAAAATCAGGACTGTCCCACCAAAAGCAGGACATCTGGTCACCTTAGTCTAAATAACACTGATGAAATCCTTAACACCTCTTTGGTTCAGTTTCCTTATTACAAAATAGAGGTAGGGACACTGTCTACCTCATGAGGTCATACAGGGGGTTAGGGGCGTGTCCATGTGTCCATGTGAAGTACTGAGAAAAAACGCAATTGTACTACATTTCACACGCAGATTAGGAGGCAGCATTTCCAAGTAAGCATAAGACACAAGTAAACAATCAAAGGGCAATAAACAGAGGTGTAAAGAAGTACCTAGGAGTGTGCAGACACCTGCGTTCATTACCACTACTCACACCACAGCAGATTTGATGAAGGAAGCCCCGTGAATGTTTGGGTGTGTGTGCTGGGCAAGCTTTTATCCACCAGAAATCCATGTGAAGAAGGGGACTTTAGACTGAAAGTGAAGCAAGAATGAAAAATAATAATTTCAGTTAAGTTATTTGAAACATGGGCCATTTAAAATGGGAGTATACAGGGCTAACATCAAACACTGTAATATAGTAGACTGAGCAATAGAAGTATACCCATCTACTTCAAATTTTTACTTACTCTTATGTTTGTATTTATTCCATAAACTGAAGTATTAACCTCTGAGAAAGATCATTCTGTCGGTAATTCAACTTTGTGTACGAGTCGAAAACTGGCCCATTGTTTAATAATCCTTTGTCATGCTACTTCCTTATTTAAAAAAAATATAAGAGAGATAGAGGTATAACTTCATGAAGATCATTGCCTGAGGTCATAAAAGAAATGATAAAATGTGCGGCTGGCTGTGACGATGGCACCAGGGCCATGGCACTGCTGGGCCTCTGCATTTGCTCTGATGCGTGCTGAGTGCCAGCAGTCAGTAAACACGAGAAAATGCCAGCAGGTGACTCTACACCAAGGATTCGGTGACCTTTGTTGCTACTTTTGATGATAACAGTAATGATATTATTTGAACCTCTCACAAATATTGGGTATTAAGGATATTTTTTAGAAATTCCATTATATCCATTTTCAGAAGAGCCTCAGAAATATTAAGTGATTGGTCCAAAATCACATAGCTAATGTATGATGGCATCAACACCCTAGTTCTGATGTTTTTTTCTTCTACACTACAGCACTCAAATGCACACACACACACTCAGACCACACAATGGACCAAGAGTGGAGCAGTCAGCGCACTAAGGAAGGTGACCCCAGAGGGTAACACAGTAAAACTGTACTAACTCCTAACCCACAGAATGAGGCAGGCTTCTACTAACTCCCAATGCCTTGATATCTTCAAGGATAGTGTATAGCCCATACACTATCTCAGTTACTAAATCTATAAATTATAGTCTATTCTAGCTCAGTTGTAGCTCATAATATGGTCTGTGATAAAGATTTAAATTTTCTTTCTTTTTTTTTTTTTTTTTTTTGAGACGGAGCCTCAAGCTATCCCCCTGGGTAGAGTGCCATGGCATCATGCTCACAGCAACCTCCAACTCCTGGGCTCAAGCGAGTCTCCTGCCTCAGCCTCCTCCTGCCTCAGCCTCCCAAGTAGCTGGGACCACAGGCACCCGCCACAACGCCTGGCCATTTTTTGGTTGCAGCCATCATTGTTGTTTGGCAGGCCCGGGCTGGGGATTTGAACCTGCCACCTTAGGTGTATGTGGCTGGTGCCCTAGCCGCTTGAGCCACAGGTGCCGAGCCAAGATTTAAATTTTCTACATTTCTTCAGAACATAACTCTGAAATATAAGAAAAATCCAGTGATAACTAAGAAGAATAGTAGTTTATAACACACACGACTTGGTCGATGAATTTTTTCAGCTTCACGGAGGTTCAACTGACCTGCAATAAAAGCCATCAATATAGGTGGACAGTTCGTTGAATTTTCTAAATGTGCAAAGTCATTTATCCTTCACCACAAACACGCCGTTGATCATTTCTGACCATCTCTGTCACCCCCAAGAGTTCCTTCTTGCCCCTTTGCAGTCCATCATTCTTCCTGACTTCTCGTCCCCGGGGCCACTCTCTTGTTTTCTGTCTCTATAGTTTTGGTTTTACTAGAATGACATGCAAACAGGATCATAGAGCGAGTAGTCTTGTGTCTGGACAACCAATAATATTTGAATGTTTATAAAATTTAAGGCCACAATAAGTGTGAGTTCCCAAGGACCTACATGAGGCTGGACAATTAAGTTTGTGAACTTATCCTAGAAAAAGTGCTCCATTCCTCATTGCTGAATATCACTATGGTCACCGTATAGCCACGGGGAGCACTCTGACGGTGACAGAAGTGATATTCAGCAATGAGGTCTGCAGCACTTTCTCTAGATGGACTTACTTATCTGACCTCATATAACAGAACTGGTGACCTCGTACTGCACCACCAACCAAGAAGAGGTTCACCCCATGACTGTATCTTATTTTTCTTAGTATGTGTTCAGTGTTCTATATGAAATATAACCTGGCCTTAAGAGAAACCCTAATTGTGACTAGAAATATCATTGATTTTTCCAAGACCTCATTTAAGCCTTAAGAGTTGATACAAACATTTTTTATACACTTTAATGCAAAGGAAGCCAAAAGTAGTTGATGTGGACTGATAACAAAAAGCACCTGCTCTTGCTCGAGGAACCAGAGAACAAGTATATGACAAAAATATCTATAAGGCCGTTCCCAATTCTTTCAGGCACTGACCAGTTACAGATTATTATTTGTGATTTGTTCCATCTGTGCGGCAGTAATCCTGCGTCACCAAGTATTTGGTTTCACTGGCTGCACGGGTTTCCTTTGTGGTCCTTATTCTCTGCTCCTGATTGAAACTACATCTCCTTATGACTCTCTCCTTTGGGCTATGGTAACCCCAATCAGGATCCTCCTGGCAGAGGCCAGAGAAACCAAATGGGGTCATGTAGAAAAAGGGACTGAGGAGGAAACAGATTCAAATCAAAGGGATTTTCCCTGTGCCAACGTCCACTCCTCTGCACACCTGCAGACAAATCAAACACTCTGTTTACTGCCCCCACCACAGATCTGGGGTTTCAGGGCCCACACGTGGGTTTCCCACTTCTTGGACACCAAGGATTGGCAGGAAAAAAGCTGAAAGGGTGAAATTACAGCCTCAGTATTTAACAGTCCACTGGCAGATGACCGAGCTGAACAGAGTCGCTCCTCTTACGGATCTGACCTTCGTGAGGCTTCCCTGTGTTCCAGACTTTGCATTTCTCACAGGTACATGTTTGACACATTTCTTAAACTCAGTTTGTATACGCACTACACTAACCTCTGGAAAACTAAAACAGATACAAAACTTGATTCTCACCTTACAGGGCCTCACAGGAAAACAAAACATAAATAACTAACTCTGATGCTAACTCAGAAGAACCAGAGGAGGGCGGCACCTATGGCTCAGTGGGTAGGGCACCGGCCCCATATACTGAGGGTGGTGGGTTCAAACCTGGCCCCAGTCAAACTGCAACCAAAAAACAGCCCAGCATTGTGGCAGGCACCTGTAGTGCCAGCTACTCGCGAGGCTGAGGCAAGAGAAACGCCTAAGCCCAGGAGTTGGAGGTTGCTGTGAGCTGTGGCACCACAGCACTCTACCGAAGGTGATAAAGTGAAATTGTCTCTACAAAAAAAAAGAAGAAGAACCAGAGCAGAGACGTGCAGCTACTTACATTCTCTGTGCTCTGGACAGATTAAAGAATCATTCCGACTAGACGTGACATTTGGGCTGAGACTTGGCGGATGTGGCCGGCAGAGAAACAACCCGCATGCGAGCAGAGACGTGAGAGTTTATCCTCTGCAGAGAAACAACCTGCATGCAAGCAGACACATGAAAGTTTATCCTCTGTTTAGCAGAGAAAGTGAATAACCACCCTGACCTTCCCCAACATTAAAAAAATTACATTTTCATTATATTCCCAAGCTAAAAAATAGGGGATTGTTAAAAATGATTCCGCCCATGCACCTAGAAAAAGAAACACATTCTCAACCCGCTTATTATTAATCTCTAATTATTTCTAGTTAAATGTTCTTTTAATTTGCATTGAATTCTATTTCTCCAAGCACAGAGTGCACTGAACTAATCAGCACATTTGGGAGGCCTTTTCTTCAGCCCCTTAGCTCCCGCCTGCTGAGGCCCTTTCCTGCACACCTTCCCCCACGCGCCCTCCAGCTTCTTTTTGCTGCGCTATCTCATCCTGCGTCCCGCAGTTCGCCACTGACGTCATTTCCTCTCACTTTTCTTCTCTAATGAGGTCAGGTCTGTCTCTGTGTTTTCTGTTCCGTCTGCCTCAGGTTCCCCTGCTGGGGTAGGCCGGGTTCTGACTAAGGGCCGTTCATTATCACGTTAAAAATTGCTTTCTGACTTTTTTTCCGAATCATCTTTTTAACATATAATCCTATTAAAATACAGCTAAACTGTGCTCCACTCTCATGTAGCTCAGAACAGAAGGTAGGCTCACACGTGTTCCCAGATAGTCTTAACTTCAAGGACAAGCTCTTGTTTAAAATAATTCAAAAGTAGTTCTAAGATGAACAGAAAGACAATTATACCTCCTAAAGTGATAAGTAAGGCAAACAAGCCTCTTAGTGGCATATTAGCGGCATCATCCACAAAGATTAGTGGAGTATCATTTGCATCTCTGCATTGTAGACAAAGATACGGATAGAAAACAAGGCTGCTGGAATTGAAATTCCAACCAAGGAAAGTAAGAGGACGTTAAAATGAGAACCTTCACTATGAAATATGTAAAAACAGTTACAGTAACAGTCTAGTTATGACTTATTGATTAATGATTCTTGAGAATAAAAATTGTTGTGTATTCTCTGTAAAAGGAAAAAAAATCAACTTGAAGTCCTTAACTTCAAGGACAAGCTCTTGAAAAACTTCAGACTAACATGAAAATCCATTAAATTACTATACCCTTCCCTAAGACTTACATTAGCAAATGCACAGCTTGTTTGCTCCTTGAAGTCACTGTCATTTTAGTTTTCCAGCTAATAAACGCACTTCTCTCAACCATGGCTGGACAAAGAATGAGGGCAAGTGTGCATGTGTTAAGACTCCCTTTCCACTGTACATCTTTTATGTTTACCTGGATGTACCTGAAACAAATTCTTCTTAATAAAGTATCTCAAGAATGGAAAAATAAAATGCAATGCACTCAATATTAACATGAAACCAGTATATAAATAATTACACACCCACACAAAAGCTAAAACACTAGTCTAGCAAGGGGGAAAGAAGAGGGGGACGGGAGGAGGGAGGGCAATTGGCGGGATCTCACCTGACGGGCACAATGTGAGGGTCTTCAGCACGGCCTCTGGATGAAGGACTCACAAGTTAAATTTTACCTTGGCAGTGAGAATGATGTGATCTAAAAATTTGTATGTTCATATCATTTTGAAATTTAAGAAAAGACCTCCTTTTATGTTTGACATTATATTAATAGTAATCCAGGTGTCTTGTAAAAATCAATGTAATAAAATTGTATGCATTTATGTTGTACAACGTGATGTGCTAAAGTGTATATACATTGTGTAACAGTTAAAAATAGCTAATTAGAAATACATTATCTGACATGATATCATTATTGTTTTTGCAGTGAGAATGCTTAACAATCATGAAATGGAGAGATGTGGGTCTCAGCACAGGCAGACAGGAGGAATGAATTCAAGAGAGCTGGTCTAGGGCATGAAGAACACAGTTAAAGACTATATATCGTATTCTTAACAGCTATAATTCAAGTTAGCTTGACTTAAAACCCATCTAAATTTTCTGAAAAGTTATACTTGCAATCACCCTGGGAATCAACAAAAACCATTAGAATTAAACAACTAAATAAAGCATCTTGAAATGTTTTGACCTTGACATAAGGTAACTATTTCATTTTAATACCCATTGTTTACTCCAATGGAAATAAAGCTAACAAACACCCCCCACCACCACCACCAAAATCAAACAAGCCTAAAGTGACAGACTATCCAGCAAAATGAACCCAAATAAGCAAATGGAACCAAAAACCGTAAAACAAAAGGGCGGGGTGGGCTGGGGATCCAGTCTCCACAATTCTTTATCTCTGTCTGCTCATCCAGTGATGTGCTGATTACCAGGGACTTCCATTCACAGGTCTACACACTCGAGTGCACAGTTATCCAGTTAAACAAAATGCTAATCTCACAAATAATGGAAAGTTTCCATGAATTTTACTACTATTGGTTTTTTACTATATCTTTAAAGCTATGCTTTTTGCAGTTACAAGTAAAGTTCTCATCATTTGAATTTTTGAGAAACTAAAGTTTTTATTTGTAAATTATAATACAATTTACAAACAGCTAAATGCATTCTTATACAGGTAAGAATTTGCATAGAGAGCCACAGTCCCCTAAAATAACAACTTCATAGCAGCAGGATTATGTTACCTCAAAACTTCCTGATTCATCTTAATTATTAATGTAAGTACAAATATTCTGTTAGTGTGTTGGTAGTATTTGGATGAGTAATAAAAATACATATATATATATATATTTATTCCATAAAATTTACTTTTATTATCCTCATTTTGCAAACTGGTTGATTATGGGGTTGTAATGAAAATTTTCACATAACTTGCATTTTGTTGACAGTGAGGCCAACTAGATAATTTTTCTTGAGCCTTTAAGTTCTTGTAAATTTTCATAATTTTAATTAGAGAAATCCTTACTCTGCTGAAATACTAGCAACTAGATCTGTCAATTAATCCCTTAAAGCAATGCTAGATTAAAGCAATGCTAGATTTGTAACCATTTTATAAATTCTAGATGCCTTGTTCAATGTGATGGGGATAAGTTTGATAAATTGTCATCACAGACAATATTGCAAT
>NW_003852429.1:16427080-16439154 GCF_000181295.1 Otolemur garnettii
GGCTCTGTCTCAAAAAAAAAAAAAAAAATACATAAATCTATACAATATCTTCAATTTTCCTGCTTTCAATTTTTTTAAAGTTAGCACCATTATTATGGGGTTGCCCTCAGCAATTTTTAAAACCATTCTCTAAAATTAAAAGGTGTGCTTTCCAACTTTTTACTTATGTTGAAACTTATATACTTATGGGCCTCTGCTTGTGGCTCAGGGCAGAGTTCCTCTTACCTGCATGTAAATGTGGGACCAACAACAATGTTCAGTGATGCTGAGAATCTACAGAGAGTTCTGGTATCACTTTGCTGTCCTTCCCCACCAATGACAGCATCCAGGGTTCTGGGGATATAGTTTTAACCTAGAAAGTTTAATAATCCTGTTTTCTCTTCTTTAGGGAAAAAAATGCTAGACTAACATACATTTATTTCAAATTATATTTTTATTACTATATAGTGATGGGACTTGTATTGTTTATTTACCAAACAAACCAAACAAAAATAAATTCCAGAATAGACCGTTGTCAATAATCTTTCCATCCCCCTCCCTCTCTTCCTCCCTCCTTTTTTACTTCTCTCTCTCTCATCTACACATTCATCCTCCTCCCTCTTTCCCTCCTCCTTCCTCTTTTTTTTTTTTTTTCTCTCTCTCTCATCTATACATTTTTTGCCAAGTATTTCTGGAGTTTGCCTTGAGAACTAGCCTCCCTTCTGGCCCAGCATAGACTCCAGTCTGTGCACCCTGAGCAACTTATTTCCACACGGACTAGTCTGACTTAGAAAGTCTATTTCTTTCTTCAGGGCCCAACATTCTGGTCACAGAGGGCGTCTGCCTTGGGTTCTGAAGCAGAAGGGCAGGGTGATGTTTTGCACCCTGTTTCTGGCCTGTGAGCTCTGTCTCCCGTGTCTCTGGCAATGAACTTTCTTCGGTCTCAAATATAAGTAAAGAAAAACCATCAGCACCAAAGTGCATCAAAGTTTCTTAGGTGTAATGATAGAGTCTCCAAGGGATCAGGGTTGTTCTGCAGGGTCTGGAACACTGGGCAGGAGATTTTAAATCCCTCTGATAGGAAAGTTATCTGCTCAGAGAAAAGCCAAAAATGGGTCAACTACACGCAGGACACCAGGTCACTTCCCACATCACAGCAGCAGCTCTGGAGCAATTCAGAGGCAGAGCACTTGCAGTCCACTCCTTACACAGTGCAGACCACACACACAGCCCATCGGCCCTTGTCCCTGGTAATCACCACCGTGGCTGCACAATTATTTTTAAAATATAAACATTCCAAGGTCGTCCTCTCTTTGGCCCTTATGGTTTTTCTTTACTTATATTTGAGACCAAACCATGAGACTTCCCAGACATATAGTTCAACAGAAAAATAGTATTAATAATATAAATAATTATTATTTATTTAAACCAAACAATTCTAAATGTTTTAGCAAAGAAGAGTAAATTTAAAGCTCACAGTGAGTTTTAGAATAAGTTGTATTTTATTCCTATTCACAGATTCAGAAACAGGATTCTGGAAGTTATTTCCTCAAAGCCACACAATAAATGCACATTCTTGCAAGTTGCACACAGCAGTTGGTCGACCCCAGACCCAGGTTCCATGCTGCATGGCGGTCACTGATACTCAGTCACATTCTGGATTGTTTTTTCACCCAAGAATAGAATGTCAAGTAACTTATCCAAATCATTGGATTTTCTGTTGAATTTAGAACAAATCTTTGTGAAAATAAATTCATCCAAATGGAGTAACTGGTTTCCTTTGAGTATGTTTCAGTCTTTTTATTAAGGAATAGCCTGTTTTTACATCAACACCCATTGTTTGGGGCTGAATTGTCATCCCTCAAAAGCAACGTTGGAGTCCTAACCCTCAATACTTCACAGTGTGCCCTTATATGTAAACAGGGTCTGTACAAAAATAAGCAAGTTAAGATGAGGCCATCAGAATGGGCTCCAACCAGTATTGTTGGTATCTTTATGCAAAGGGAAATCTGGACACAGACACGCAGAGAGAGAAGACCTCCATCTACAAGGCAAGGGGACATGGTGGGACAGGTGCCCTTCCCACAGCCCTCAGATGGACACAAACACGCAGAGAGAGAGAAGACCGCCACCCACAAAGCAAGGGGACACGGTGGGACAGGTGCCCTTCCCACAGTCCTCAGATGGACACAGACGTGCAGAGAGAGAAGACCGCCACCCACAAAGCAAGGGGACACAGTGGGACAGGTGCCTTTCCCACAGCCCCCCAAAGGACCCAGTTCTCATAACATCTTGATTTTGGTTGTCAGGCCCCACAATAATGAGAGACAAAGTTTCTGTTGTGTAAATGAGTCATTCAGTCTGTGATTCTTCATTAGGGCGGCCCTGGCCAACTGACACACCGGTGGAATTCTCCCTTCTCTTTCCCTCTCTTTCTCCTGTTCAGGACTTTGCAACCCCACCTGCAGCTCGCACACCCACAAGGGAAAAAGATAATCCTAGAATGTTATCCACAGCAAGACTTTTCATGTGGCTTTTGTCCTGACCAGGAATTTTTACATTATAAAAGATACAGAACTCAGTATATATGCCAATCAACAAATTTCCAATATCCTAATTAGAAATAAAAGATCATTTATAATCAGAGACAGCAATTTGCCTTTTCTAATAAGTGAAACCACCTGTTTGCCTCAGTTACACATTCCTCAGTGAGAAAATATCCAGAATTTGATATAAAAATCCATTCTTTCTTATACAATATTAAGAGGAAAAGATGGTTAGTATTAAATATACCATCATAAAACATAGGTTCAGTATTTTCAACTAATTCTCTAACAATCTTCATAAATTATTAAATATAACAAAGTAGATAATACATAGTCAGAAATTCTATCAAAAATATAAAATCTGATTGTTATAGGCATTAATTTTCACCAACATCCAGTTCTCTTTTCTCCTAGACTCAGTGTTCACAGAACGACAACCATCCCCCACTTGTGCAGTCAGTAGGGACCATGCGATTTCCGCTGGCCCATGAAATGTGAATGGAAGTTATGTGGGTCATGTCCAGGGTGAGGCAGTAAAATGTAACTGTCAGCTTCCCTGGTTTCCCTCATTCATCACTATGGCAACCGTGAAGGTGATGGGCTGAGATGGTGCAGACGCAAGACTGAAGCAGCCTGACTGTGGTCTCATTTCATGGAAGGTGATGATGACCAGGATTTGCCTCCATATCTAGCAGACTTGACCTAATAAGAAATCAACTTGTGTTAGGTCTAGTAACCTATATGGGGAAGTTTTACTGCAGCAAAACCTAGTTCATTTTTTCTCTCATTAAATTCAGTGAAGACATTTAATCTCCAGCTTTTCTGTCCTCATCTGCAAACATTTTACCCTCCTCTCCCATCAAACACTTGGGGGCTCTGCTACACCCATTTCCATCACATGACCCTGGTTCTCTGAAAGTCTTCCAAATCTTCATTGTTTAAACAAACTCTCTCCCAAGACTCCGTTATGGCATTATGTGGCCAGCACTAAAGCATAGAGTGGGTGCTGTTCCCCTGCTGTTCTGTGTCACCTGACCAGGACACCACCTGAGAAACAGAATCCACACCATTAAAATTATCTGTTGCCACCATCAGGCTACAAACTTTCCATATCGTGTCATAGTTTTGCAACATGTGATTACAATGTTTCAGGAGGCAATCTTTGCACTAGTATGTATCTGGATACATTAACAATCCCCCCAAGTGTGCCTTTCTGTCTTTTCTTTTACTGTGTCCCTAGTGCACCTTGCATAGTTCTGGGGAAAATGAGTGCTTAATATACATTAGTAGACTTGACTTGAGTAATGAGCTATGTTATAATGGGGTTGTATTATATAAATAATTAAAGTTTTAATCAAATCCTATAATAGATAACAAATCGTAATTCACCTTGGAGAAGACACAAAGCCCTTGAGAGTGACAAGATTAAAGGCCTATTACCATTGCAAGAAAAGTATGACCATTAACATTTATCCATCAGGCCTCCTATTTTTAATGCTATGCTCCTATAAGACTTCATATCTTAGCTCTACAAAATTCAATTTTCCACTTATTTGATGTTCATTTGGATAATGGCATTGATTAAAAATTAACAACAACAAATTTAGAGTTTCGGGGTACAGGAAAGTACACAAAAGAATGCTGGCAATGAGCAGACACCCCACTTCAATGTATGATTTAAATTAGGTTTCACATAAACTTGCTGCAGAAGAAAAATTCTATTATTAAGAATTTGCTTTATCAAACTCCCTCATCAGTTTGATTTCTTATGAACAAAGGCATTCATTTCACTGCAAAGGCAAAACCAGTGTTTTTGGTAAAGGTTCCTTTACATCTTGGCCCTAGGAAGCGATTTGACCTTTTACTCTATACTTTGAATAGAATCTTTATATAATACAAAGCATTCTGGGGCAATAGCCTTGCATAAGTTCATTGCACAATTAGTGTCTGTAATCTCTAGCTTGAGAAAGCAAACATTCTTAGAAATCTGTAATACTTTATCAAGGTGAGTCCAGATTTTGACACTTGCATAGGTTATACTGGGTAGGTTTGAAATATGAAGATGATCAAGAGAAAAGAGTAGTTCCCAGTATGCTGGTTGTAAATTGCTAATTTAGTCAGAGCCATTATCATTATATCTCGAAGATTTCTCTGTGTGTGGCCCTGAGATAGGTGCTCTATGTCTGTGTTGCCAAATTCCTTAACATGACTTCCCTAATAGCCCCATAATCAGTCCCCTTAAGGCTAAAGAGAATCAGCATTATAACACCCAGATTAGCCAGGCCACAATAGAATGCCTTGCTAAAGATACATAGAATAGATACAGATGGTGCCAAAAAGATGTATGTGGATTTTAAGAAAGGAAAAAGCTGTATTAAAATTGTAACCCTCACGTCTTGGTGGACATCTGCAGTTATGAGAGACACAAGATACAAGATGCCAAACATCTGACATGTACAATTTTAATACAGTTTTTTCCTACCTTAAAATGTATGTACATATTTGCACCCTCTGTATATATGTGAATAAACACTAAAGTAACTAAAGTGTTAATAAATAAATAACCAATTCATGTTCTTACTGGGGCCAAGGGAAAACTTCTCTTCACCTCTGAATGTTGTCTGAAAATCACTGACAAGAGACAGATTAACAAGAGAAAAAGGATACAGATTCATTTTATACACACAGAGGAGACTTCAGAATGGGAGACACGAAGATACAAGGGAAGTTGTCCAGTTTTATGCTTAGCTTCAATAAAGTGTGGTCAGCTTTGTAAAACTATGGACAGAAGGGGTGTGATCTAACACTAACAGATGGAGGGGAAGCCCACACGGCCTGTGTGTCTGGATCCTCGGGGCCTCTCTGAGCTGTGTCCTTCCTTCCGGGTGAGGGGCAGGGCCCTCCCTGGAATGGGGTCTTATGACCCACTGTGAAACAAGGCAGGTCAGATAATTTCCTTTTGTAAGTTTGTACACAAGAAGACAGAGGGAAAGTTTGAGGAATATGTTTAGGTTTATATCTGGCTTTGGGGAAAAGGGATCTACTGGCCCTCTGTGGGGATGAGAGATTCCAGTTTTCATGGTCAACCTTGGGGGAGAATGGAACTGAGAGACAGGAGAGCAGGAGATGGTCAGAAGAGAGACACAGTTTCTGAGGCTGCTTCTGAGGCCTTCACTTTTGGTATGACTTTCTGAGTCTCAAAGTTATGTCCCATAACTTTGGTAAGTAATCAAATCAGTATTTTACAGTAGCATTTAAGTCGTATAGATATTTTAGATGCATTATTGTTAATTTAACCTCACTCCAACATTTCAATAAAAATACTACTCTAAAAATAACCACCCAATGTGGGTAAAAGCTAGCATAGGCTGGCACTGCAGAGGACTGGCATGGGAAAGGCTGGAGGCCTCAGCAAGCCCCCTCTGCATGACTACAGGGTGGGGGAGGGGGCGGCAGACTCTGAAGTGAATTCTACAAGTAAGTGAAGGATTTATAAATTCCCCTTTAGTTCAGAAATTCATCAATACAAAAAATGTAATTGAACTAGAGGTTTTCAAGCTTCAAGATAAAGTCAGAAACATCTAAGTAATATTTATGTTTTCATTTTGACAATTTTCACAAAGAAAAGTGTATTATAGGAAAAGTGTATTAGTTTTTCAAAGGTAATTCTGAGCTAATAGTATTTTTTTCATAAAAATTGATTACTACCCTTAAAAGTATTGTGGTTCTTTTGTTTTCTTTTGGAATAATCTTATCTCATATATACATTTTCCTAAGGACATTATAGTTTATTTTGGAAGTGTTAATATCATTTTATCTGAGAAAGTGTCCTTCCTGAGAAAGTATAGAGTTACTTAATAAAGATAATTCTCACAAAGTCTATCTTAAATAGTGTAGAGAACTCATTGATCTGAATTGTATTTGACTTTTTTTTCCAAATCAAATGGTATGGGATTAAAAGAGTGCAAATAACAAAGTTCGGTGATGAAAAAAACACCCGGTTTATTTAGCTGAAGCCTAAAATAAATTGGGCTTAAATTAGTGTACAATGAAGATCATTTAGAAGCCTGAGAGGACAGGGCCAGGAGGAGAGTGACATAGAGGAACAGTCCTGGTGTGACCTGGGGCACAGGTGGGTGGAGGCAGGGCCAGGCTCCACACCTGTGTGGTCCATTCCAGGCTCTGTGAGGGGTCCAGCAATGGGTTCTCACAGTCACCTGATTTTAAAAATGTATAACCTTGTATTCACTTCTTAAAGTGGAGTCTCCAAATTTTATAGCTTCGTACCCCACTTCCTCCCCAACGATTCACTGGAAATGAGTTAGGAGAGGACTTTGTTGAGATCTTAAAACAACAAGGTGGGGAAATGACAGTTATTGAGGCATTTTTAAACACATCAGCTCAATTGTGTCTGGTTTTCCCTATCCAAAAAAAACTTCTGTTTAGAAGAGGGATGGGTGTGTTCCCACCTACCACCTACTGGGCACAGTGTAAGGGTGTATGGCACAGCTCCTGGGTGCAGGACACAACTACAATAGGGACTTTACCTAACAAATGCAAACATTGTAACCTTATTATTTGTACCCTCATGTTAATCTGAAATTTTAAAGAAAGAGAGAGAAAAAGTCCTTGTCTGATGGTATTTTAGTCCAGGATGGAGGAGGGAATAAGGTATCTAAGTACTGTCCATAAGTACAATTCAGCTTCCAAAAAAGTTGCTGGTATTTCCCTCCTCCTGTCTCTTGTGTGTCTCTGTGTGTGTGTGTCTGTGTGTCTCTCTCTCTTCCTCTCTGGTTTGTGCTTTTGAAAGTTCCCAACAAAAGTATCAACTTGGTTTTAGGGGGAGCTAAGCATTTTGATTTCAGAGACATATGGAAAAGGAAACTGGTCAAAATTACCAGAAGAGCTCTGAGAAACAAACATCAGAAGACAAGTTATCAGAGCATATTACAATAATAATAATATGAAGCAATAATCAAGACAGAGATGGAGTCAGAGCAGCTCAGCAACAACAACAAAACTGAAATGAATACCCCAAGGCCAGAAGGAAAACGCCAGACAACTTAAACACACAGCATTTCAAAAAACGTTCTTAGTAGGGCTGAGTACATTGGATACTTTTTCTTCCATTCTTAAGATACTTTGCTAAGAAGAATATGTTCCAGCTCCATCCATGTAAATCCATGTAAACATGAAAGAGGTAAAGTCTCCATCTTTCTTTAGGGCTGCATAATATTCCATAGTGTACATATACCACAATTTATTGATCCTATGAAAGCTATAACCCAATTATAGCCCAGGAATATGAGGAAAAGGGGAGGGGAGGGAAGAGAGGAGGATGGGTGAAGGAAGGGTAACTGGTGGGACCACACCTATGGTGCATCTTACAAGGATACATGTAAAACTTACTAAATGTAGAATATAAATGTCTTAACACAATAACTAAGAAAAAACCATAAAGGCTATGTTAACTGGTTTGATGAAATATTTCAAATTGTATATAAAACCAGCACATTGTACCCCATGACTTAATGTACACAGCTATGATTTAATAAATAATAAAAAAAAAGTTCTTAAGGCAAACTCTACCATAAGCAAAGTTGAAAGGGAAGCACAAATTGAAGAAGCACAAAGACCAGGCCAAGGAATAATACCCAAAATGTATAAAGAGTTCTTATAAATCTAATAGGAAAAGACCAACATCCTATTTTTTAAGGCTAAAAATGCAAAGAAAAGACAAGTACAAAACAAGTATAAAAGACAAGTACAAAACAAGTACAAAGACAAGTATAAAAGAAAAGACAAGTGGCATATAAATATATTAAGACCAATGTCATAAACATGTAACTGAACAGATTCAAATAAAAGGGCAATATGCTATGTTTTGTCTTTATGTTGGCAAAGGTTCTGTGTTTGACATTTAGTGAATAAGACTGCAGAGAAAAGACACACCACTGCCCCATCTTTATTCTGGAAGAGTATAATTCTGCAACCTCTTCGGAGGGCAATTTAGCTTTCCAAAATTTATGACGTACACATCCTTTGTTCCAGCTATCTATTGATGGGAATTTATTCTACTAATTTACTTGTACCTAGGTGAAAATATATTAAAAGAATGAATGTTCACTGCAGCATTTTATATGAGCAATAATTTTTTTAAACGTCCATTAATAGAGTACCAATTAAATGAGCTATCATATATCATGAAATCATATACTCTATAACTGTCATAAAAAATAAAGTACTTGGTACTTTTTACTTGGTACTATGAAAATGGTTTTCATAGATTGTTGATTCTAAGGATCATGGTTCCAAACAGTATGCAGGGTAAGTTCTCCGTTGGGTATTTTTACATATGGGTGAATGGACACACTGATCATTTCTGGAAAGAAATAAAACAAATCTCTAGGAAATGGAATGGGGGTTTTAGTCACAGAAAGGAGATTTTTATCTATGTCATTGATGGTAAATCGCCACATAAATATATTGCATCTATGTTAAAAATAAAAGCCAGTTAAAGCTTTTAAAAATTTAATTACAGTAAAATCAACAAAATTTTAGCAATGGCAGAATGTTCAGCAAGTACATAAAGCAAAACAAATATCCAAGAAGACATATGTGCATCTAAGAAATGTATTGCAGCCTGCCGGGGAACTTCTTTCCAGAAAGGGGTGAGACCTTAGGACAAGTTGGAGAAAAAGAGAAAAGAAAAAAGCCTTCTTAGATTCTCATTTCACAATATACCAAAATAGAATCTATACAAATTTTATACTCACCTAATCAAAAAACTAAGCTATTAATTAAATCATAGAATAATCTGAAAAAGATGTAAGTGGCTGGGCCAGGTATGGCTCATGCCTGTAATCTTAGCTCTCTGGGAGGCTGAGGTAGGTGGATTGCCTGAGTGTAGGAGTTCCAGACCAGCCAGAGAAAGAGCAAGACCCCATCTCTACTAAAAATAGAAAAACTAGCTGGGTGCTGTAGCAGGTGCCTGTGGTCCCAGCTACTCAGATGCTAAGGCAAGAGGATTGCTCAGCCCAAGAGGTTGAGGTTGTTGTGGGCAATGACACCAAAGCGTCCTAACCAGGGTGGCAGAGAGAGGCTTGTCTCAAAAAAAAAAAAAGAAAGAAAGAAAGAAAAAGAAAAGAAAAGAATTAAAGAATTAATGAGAAAAAGAAGTAAGTGAATCCGGAGAAGGATCCAATGACCCCAAAGTAATTCATAAAGGAGTGTCATAGGAGACTGATCCATTTGGTAAAATTAGCTAAACTTAGGTTTAATTTTAGGTTTAATATTTCCAGTAGAACCCAGCAAGCTGATCACAAAGATAATTTGCCATGGGACTAGCAGGGACTAGCCATTTTCTACATCCTAGTGTAGTTGTCCCTCCATCGGGAAACAGGAGGATGAGGACTGAGCCAGCTCAGCTGGGGAGGCCTAATTGCTGTACCACACAAGTAAGCTCAATCCCTGGGCACACTAGTGGGTTCAGGGAACATTCAGAACCCAAGAATGGTGAGATACGGGGAGATACCTGCCAAGGTCTTCTAGGAAAGAGAAGTTTGTCTTTTTTCTCCTCTTTTGCACCCAGTGATATGAGAATTGAGGGCCAGAGGGACACCAGCTGAGTGTGGCAGAGGGAAGGGTAACAGGACCCCAGACCCACTGTTCAAGGGCACAAAGGCTGACTTTTCCAATGACATATCTTAGGTTACAAAACATAGCAGGTTAACTTTGTTGTTTAAAACAACTCAAGTTGGTTTTCCGTAACTCACAAGACAACGCATTCCAAATGATGTATATTTAAATAGATATTTTCTCAAGGCAATTTTTTGAATTTTAAAGAGGTTTTGGAGTCATTTACAGACAGCCCCAAAGTTAAGAAACTCCACAGTTATACAACAGGAAGAAATTCCTCACTTTATAAATAATTCATGATGGGACTCCACTGAATAGAATCCACCCTAGTGTTCTCAAAATGGAAACTGACTTATAAACAATTTATATTCCTCTAATGTGAAAGCAATAGCCTTCCTCTCTTCGGATTCTGTAGTTTGTGAAGCTGTTTTATGTGCATTATCTCATTCAACCTGGGAAACCAAGAGAAGTGTATATTGGCCCAGATCCCAGGAAGAGTTGACATCCGTCTTCATCCATTAACATTGAGACTGACTTGTTTGTAGTCCTCCATAACTGTGCCATGGCTGTCCCCCAGAATAACTCTACCTCATCACTCCCAGGTCACCCCACATCTTACACAGCAAACCCCCAACATCTCCTACTTGATAGTTCAGTAGCCCCACTGCCAACTAAGGTGCTCTTGGGCTCATTGAGAGACAGATTGAGCCTGAAAACTGCCCACATTTCCTAAGAATATAACATTTGGAAAAGATATTTAAACACTCTGAGTCTCTGATTTATCATGTGAAAGTGGGAATAATAAACACCCACATCACAGATTTTTAAGTACTAAGGAAGATAATTTCCTTTACATTCTTTTATCTTTCCTTTGACTTGTTTTATCCTTTTCCATTCTTCTTTCATTAAAATATGAAAATACTCCTACATTTTTAGTTTATGATAGTTTAATCATTTCATTCCCATGCTTAAAATCTCTCAATAATTACTTTCCCCTAAAGCATACAGTCCAAACCCTTTATCAGGACTTTAAAGATCACCCATGATCTGCCTGGAGCACCTTCTCTCTTCCCCTCACCTGGCCCCCGTTTCATGCCAGACTTGGGGACTCCGGAGTGTAGACCCCCGAAGACAGACGTAATGGTCCCCTCCACAGACTGAACTGCAGGCCGGGCCCTATTCTTAGACCATTTACTTCTGAAAACTTGTAAATTCTCTCTCTCTCCCTTTAAGATACACATAAATGTTTTTTAAAAATCTCTTACATGTTTTACAACCTAGGACGCTCTTTCTCAAGCAAAGACCTGGGAAGACCTCCTTGAAATATAAACATAATGCACTTGACACCCTTTCCTCCCAGGTCCTGTTATCGAACAGAAGCCAAACTAAGGGGGCACGTTGCTAAAAAACCTACAGGCCCAAAGATAGGAGAAAGTTTCCTTTCCGTGAAACCAATAACCAAACACAGATGTCCCATATCCTCCCTCTCACTTAACACTTAAAAATCCTCCTTTCAGTGGAGTAAAATTCAGACTGAGCTGATCCTCTTCCTCCACTGTAACAGCCCTGACTATGCTTCTTCCTCCTTCCTTTACTATAACAGCCCTGACTGCCCTCCTCCCTCTACTCTAACAGCCCCGACTATGCTTCTTCCTCCACTGTACCAGCCCTGACTACCCTCCTCCCTCCACTGTACCAGCCCCGACTATGCTTCTTCCTCCACTGTACCAGCCCCGACTACCCTCCACCCTCCACTGTAACAGCCCCGACTGCCCTCCTCCCTCCACTGTAACAGCCCTGACTACCTCCTTCCTCCTTCCTCCACTGTAACAGCCCCGACTACCCTCCTCCCTCTACTGTAACAGCCCTGACTACCTCCTTCCTCTACTGTAACAGCCCCGACTGCCCTCC
>NW_003852429.1:16440650-16477863 GCF_000181295.1 Otolemur garnettii
CCCTCCACTGTAACAGCCCCGACTGCCCTCCACCCTCCACTGTAACAGCCCCGACTGCCCTCCTCCCTCCACTTAACAGCCCCGACTGCCCTCCTTCCTCCACTGTAACAGCCCTGACTATCCTCCTCCCTCTACTGTAACAGCCCCGACTGCCCTCCTCCCTCCACTGTAACAGCCCTGACTACCTCCTTCCTCCTTCCTTTACTATGACAGCCCTGACTATCCTCTTTCCTCTACTGTAACAGCCTTGAAGAAATTCTCCCTTGTCTATGCACCTGTGTCTAATGCAACTCCTGCTCTGACAATCCCCAAATGCCTGTCTCTCTGCCCATGCCGGCCTTAACTGACATTGTTCTCTCAACTTGGAGCTACTTTTTCATTCTTGTCTCCAGCTATTTATGCATTATGTCAAAGAATTTACCACACTGTTAATTATACCTCTTTAAACCCTCTCTGGCCTTGGATTAGGGACGTGTTAAGGCAGAAACTATTTCATTCACATTTTTGTACTGGAGGTTGATTCAATGTCAAATTTTCAGTGTGTTCTCCACAAGCGCTTGGTATCTACTGAACAAAACAAACACCTCTCCTCTGCTTCCCTAATCTGTGGAGCTTGAAGAAATAAATTAGAGCCAAAAATGTTGGAGGTCAAAAGGAAAATCTCTTAAGCAAACCAGGGTCAAATTGCTATTATTGCTGTTCAGCAAAGGTGATAAGAAAACTCAAATCTTATGTTCTTTTCTCCCAGGAAATAAACTACCCTGCACAAGAGAACGGGTAACCAAAAAAAAAAAAAAAAAAAAAAAGAGGTGATTTCTAAACCTTCAAAAGCACAGCTTCTTCCAAATAAAAAGTGAATTCCTTTTAACATTTCCATAAAGTTTAAGATGGCAACTCTTTTCTAAGTATACTTTAAACATTAGTTAAGGCAAATATTGAAACACTATAATTATAAAAATAATGAGAAAAAGAAAAAAGACAAGTGGGCAGCACCTGTGGCTCAGTGAGAAGGACACTGGCCCCATGTACTGAGGGTGGCAGGTTCAAACCCGGCCCCGGCCAAACTGCAACAACAAAATAGCCAGGTGTTGTGGTGGCCACCTGTAGTCCCATTTACTCTGGAGGCGGAGGCAAGATAATCACGTAAGCCCAGGAGCCAGAGGTTGCTGTGAGGTGTGATGCTACAGCACTCTACCGAGGGTGACAAAGTGAGACTCTGTCTCTAAAAAAAAAAGTAAAGAAAGAAAGAAAGAAAGAAAAAAGAATACCAAACATTTTGGGCACTCAATAATTTTCCAGGAACTGTTCTAATCAAATCATAATAGTCATGAAGTGTATGCTGTGCATCCTGAGAAAGTAATGCATACAGTCTCCGTAGCTTGTCCAGGTTCGGCCTGCTGGCAGGCAGTGCAGCCAGGATCCAAACCCAGGCAGTCTGATCAGGAGTCTGTAGTCTTGCTCACTATATTGTAATGAAGCAGCATGTTTACTTGTGGATGAATTCAGAAATTATAACACAAGCATAGATGATCAAAGAAAAGCAAAAGATAAGCAATGCATAAAACAATCCAAAGTTATCAGCACTCCACTCTCACGTGCCCTACAAACATCTCTCAAAGCAAAATGAAGTCAATACAGGGACGAAACTTGTTTTTCTTCACACACTGTAATTTGTAGCAAAACTATTTTCAGATTAAGCAAATCAGAAATTTTCTTTCCAACTGACTATAAGTACTTAGAATTTTATATTAACAGAAAAGAAAAATATTATGACAGGCAGCGCCTGTGGGTCAGTGAGTAGGACGCCGGGCCCATATACCAAGGGTGGCGGGTTTGAACTTGGACCCGGCCAAACTGCAGCAACAACAAAAAAATAGCTGGGCATTGTGGCAGGCACCTGTAGTCTCAGCTACTCGGGAGGCTGAGGCAAGAGAATCGCCTAAGCCTAAGAGCTAGAGGTTGCTGTGAAGTGTGATGTCACAACACTCTACTAAGGGTGATAAAGTGAGACTCTGTCCCTAAAAGAAAGAAAAAAATCACATTATGACAAGAGAGGGCAGTCCCACTTGTACCAACTCTATCCTGTTTTGAGAACGATAAAATCCTCAGAGGAAATAATTATATTGCTGTAGGGTGCTCTAGCATCTAAAATTGCTTGGTACCTGATATGAAATTACTGTGAGGTCCCACTGGTTACTGTTTGTTAAGGCACACTGAGCCAGCAAAGGAATTGGCAATTGAAAAATGTTTGCAGAGGAGAATCAAATATTATTCATTTGGAATTTTAATAAGAAAACCCAGGAAAGCTTAATAGGAAAATACTTAAATTAACCTCAATTTTATTTATTTAATTATTTATTGCAGAGGTAGATGGGAAAGCAGCTTAGATGGGAAATAAATTGATTTTATTCTACATTAGAAACCTCACATGGATATTAGCCATGACCTTTACCAGACACACTGATTGTGTGTGGGAGTGTGTGTGTATAAAAAATGAGACTAGCTAAGAAGTTAAAAGCCAAAAGTAATAATGAGAAAACATAATCTGAACCACATCCAAGCACTTAAAAATGCTGGCTTGAGGCATGTACTAGTGAGTCTAAGATCACGAGACCAACACCTTGTGTGTCACCTCAGTAATTCTTCTTTTTGCATAGAGGGAAGTCCCTGTCTTTTCAGTAAATTATCCCCCACATAACACACTTCTGGATACATATATTGAACTTCTTCCATCAGTATGTGTTAGAATATGTTTTACAATAATGTTAACTTTGGCAAGAAACTTGTGTATCCCAATTTGTTGCACTTTGCATTTTTTAAATTCAAAGATTAATGTTTTACTCTCATATTTTCTGACTTTTCACTGAAATTCAATACTATCTAATGCTCTCTTTTAAAACACTACCTTTCCAGAGTATTCCAGAGATACACATTTTTCTTTATTTTTTTTAGAGACAGTCTTCACTTTGTCATCCTCAGCAGAGTGCTGTGGCATCACAGCTCACAGCAACTTCCATCTCTTGGGCTTAGGAGATTGTCTTGCCTCAGCCTCCCAAGTAGCTTGGACTATAGGCACCCGCCATAGTGCCTGGCTATTTTTCACTGAGCCACAGGCGCCGCCCCCAGAAATGCACTTTTTTAAATGTCTACACAGCAAATCCAAATTGATATCTTTTGTTCCTGTAATAACTAGTTTTCTTCTCTTGCCCCCATGTCTCTTTCCAGGTGTAGTTTGTAGGCCCATCATTTAATTCAGGGATCCAGGACTGGAGACACTGTCCATCCCTCACTGCTCATCTGTTCAGGCATCCAGGATGGATCATTGTCTATCCTCCACCTCTTTACATCTGAATTTTCTCCAAGTCCTACACATTTCACTTTGTAACTCTCACAACCGTCCTCTCCTTCCATCCCCATTAGGAAACTCAGCCTTTGTTCTGTCTCCTTCATATACTTTTCAAAGGCTCCGTCCATTGTTCCTCATCCCCACCCACATACAACACTACAACTTAATAAATCTAAAACATCATTCCAGTCCTGCCATGTTCTATATAAGAGGTCACAACAGATTCCCATAACTTACATGATAAAAATCTAAATTCTTTAGTAAAGCTCTCAAGAGCCACTTTTGTCCAATTTTTTTTATTCTTTGAGACAGAGTCTCACTATGTCACCCTCAGTAGGGTACCATGGCATCACAGCTCACAGCAACCTCAAACTCTTGGGCTTAAGTGATTCTCTTTCCTCAGCCTCCCAAGTAGCTGGGACTACAGGCACCTACCACAACACCCAGCTATTTTTTTGTTGCAGTTGTCATTGTTGTTTAGCTGGCCCTGGCCAGGTTCGACCCCACCAGCCTTGGTGCATGTGGCTGGTAACATGACCACTGTGCTACAGGTGACAAGCCTTTTTTGTCCATTTTTAATCTACATCTACTTTCTTCTCTCTCCATCTGCATTTTATACAATAGTAATTCTGAGTGACTTTTGCAAGCACGCCATGCTTCTCCTTTCCCTGAGCTTGGTCACATGCAGGTGCTTCTGACTTGAAGATGCACCAGGTGATGCCATTACTCTGTTTTCCTGACAAACCTGACAGTCTCTTTAATAAACCATGCTGAGGAAACTGGATATCCACATGCAGAAGAATGAAACTAGACTCCTACCTCTTGCCATATATGAAAATCAAACCAAAATGAAGTAAAGACTTAACTCTAAGACCTGGGAGCTGGAGGAAAACATTACATGAACACTCCAGGACATTGGTCTAGGCAAAGATTTCTTGTGTAATACCTCAAAAGCCAAGGCAACCAAAGCAAAAATGAAAAAATGATATCAGATCAAGTTCAGAAGCTTCTGCCCAGTGAAGGAAACAATCAACAAAGTGAAGAGAAAACTCACAGAATGGGGAGAAAGTATTTGCAGACTACTCATCTGATAAGATTAACAGCCAGAATACATAGTAGCCCAAAAAATTCAAAGGAAAAGATCAAATACTCATATTTAAAAATCAAGAAAAGATTCAAGTAGTCATTTATTAAAAGACACCAATGGTCAACAGGTTTATGAAAAAATATTCAACATCAAAGAAATGCAAATCAAAACTACAGTGAGATATGAACTCATTCAAGTTAAAATGGCTTATATCAAAAAGACAGGAAATAATGAATGCTGGTGAGGATGATCATAGTGGGAGGGACACATCTACACTGCAGGTGGCAATGTAAATTAGAACAGCCACTATGGAGTACGGTGGTTGCTCAAATCTAAACTAGAACCGCCATACGGTCCAGCAATTCCATTGCTGGGTACATATCGAAAGAAAAGAAATGAGTACATTGAAGAAATCACTCCACTCCACTCCAATCCTGCAGCACTATTCACAATAAGGAAGGCATGGAATCAACTGAAGAGTCCATCACTGAAAGGATGTATAAAGAAAACTAAAAAAACACAATGGGATATGTTCAGCCCTAAATAAATAAAATCCTGTCACTCGCAAAAACATGGATGGAACTGAAGGACATTATGTTAAATGAAATAAGCACAAAAAGACAAACAGCACATGTCCCTACTCAAATGTGGAAGAGAATGAACAAAAGAAAGAAGGGAGGCAAGGCAAGGCAAAAGGTTGGAAAGAAAAAAAAAGCAACTAAAGAAAAGAAATTAAACTCATGGAGATCAAGAATAGAATGATAGCCACCAGACGCTGGGAACTATAGTGGGAAGAGGAGCTAGAGAGGACTGATTAATGGATGCAAAAATACAGTTAGATAGAATGAGTAAGATCTAGTACCATGTTTCCCTGAAAATAAGTCCTACCCCCAAAATAAGCCCTAGCAGGATTTCTATGCATTTGTTAAATATAAGCCCTACCCTGATAATAAGACCTAGTGATGGGCGTGGCTATGTAGCATATCTGTATAGACTCGCCATGCATTTCAGGGCAGAGTGATAAGGAAGACTAGAATACCTTTTATCTGCCACAGCTCCTTTCTCCAGCCATTAGCACATGCACAGGTGCGCATGTGGTAACCATGTGCAAACGGCTAGGGGAAAGGAGTTCACGCATCACTAGCTCCAGCGCCACCAACAAAGTTGGCTCCCCCTGTTAGGTTTCAGAAGAAGATGACTTAACTGTATTTGAATAAATGTAGATTGTTGTGTTATACTTAATAAAAATAAGACATCCCCTGAAAATAAGCCCTAGTGTGTCTTCTTGAGAAAAAAATATAAGACAGTGTCTTGTTTTCAGGGTGATCAGTAGCACAAGATGGTGATTATAGTTAACAATAAAGTAGTGGCTATTTTAAAATAACTAAGAAAGCGTCCTTTATTTACTTTGCTCTTTGTATTAACGCACTTCATACCAGACCCGCCTTCTAGACACTTTGAATATTTTAGGCTACAGGTCATTCATCAGTAGTTTTATTTTATTTATTTATTTTTACTGTTTTGGTTCATTGAGGGTATGAAGAATTACGTTTCACTGATTGCATTTGTTAGGTAAATTCCCTCTTATAATTGTGTCCCACCCCGAGAGGTGTGTCACACACCGTAATCCCCACCCCTCCCTCCTCCTGATTCCCCTCCCCCCACCGCGTATTAGCTCATCTACTGCCTCCACATTAGAATGGAGTACATTGGAGTCTTGCTTCTTCATTCATGCATCAGGACTTTTAACACCTCATAGGTGTTGGGCATCTAGTGGACTCCAACCTGGGACAGTGGCCAGCAGGGGACATGGGGCTGAGGAAAGGATGAAACTCAGACCAAACTGAGTGCATAAAACTGGCAGCCTGTAAGGGACACACAGTTCCATGTGCAGGGGTGGGGAGGAGGGCGGCATGAGAACAATGCAGCCCCTGCCCCGTTTCCGGAGTCTTTTCATTGGGTACATAACAGAGGACACCTGCAAGGAAGCACAGCAGGCAGGCAGTTGTCAGCAGTCAAGGTTAAGAGAGAAGGGGGAGAGCAAATCTCATGTCCTCAGACCTCAGCTTCTCCAGGCTAAGCTACTAGTTGATGGTTTTAGCTGCCGGCACTGCTGATTTCCCCACACAGGGATATAAACGTAGACATCCCCCTGACTGGGCACCTTCAGATTCCTTTCTTCTCAATTAGGTATACAGGGGTGGCCCACCTGTGGGCCTGGCTTTTGAGGAGCCCACAGGGTCTCAGCCTATCTATTCTCGCACATAGGATTCTGAAAGTGTGTCACTTAGAAATTAGTACTGAAAGAATTATTAAAGGATATGCTTCAAAATGGAGAAAAATGAATCCAGAAGAGACTAATGCAATACAGAAAGCAAAGATGAAATCCCAGAAGTTGAATGGGTAAGTGGGTTCTGCAAAATCTAAATGAACGAAAATAGACTGAAAAAGAATGCATTACAAAGTTAGTTATAAATAGTTATGTGCTTGGGCTCCTCTTTGGCTGTGACTGTTTCTTGGAATTTCTATGATTTTAATGATATTGATGGCAGCTGGTCAGTAGAATGACGTCTACTGGGATTTCCCTGACTCTTACCTCATTATGAGGTTGGGGTTATAGACTCTGGGGAAGACAATCTCAGGGTCATTGTCACCATAGCATATCGAGAGTCCACACTATCAATATGATTTACAGCATTAGTGTTGACTCTGATCACCCAGCTCAGGCACTCTCTGCTGAGTTTCTCTGCTGTAACGTCACTCTCTCTCCCCACACTGTGACATTGGCAGGAAGTCCCCACATGTGCCCAAAACTTGGGAGTGGAGATTTATGCTCCACTTCTTGAAGGAAAGTATCTATATAAATTATTCAAAATTATGTACCAGAAAATCATCCATTTATTTATGTAGTCAATCATTTATTTATATTTGTTGCTCAAATTGGCCCAGGTTTGGCCATAGGAAGCTCTTAAGATACCTCTATATATGTTTGACTACTCATCTCTGTGGGGTTTCAATGTTTGTGCATATCTGTTTGTGTACTTACGTCAAACACATCTTTACTTTTTTTTATGAGACAGAGTCTCACCCTATCACCAAGGATAGAATGCTGGGGTTTCATCATAGCTCACAGCAAGCTCAAACTCCTGGGCTTAAATGATCCTCCTATTTTAGCCTTCCGAGCAGCTGGGACTACACACCTGCACCAAAATGCCTGCCTAGTGTTTTCTATTTTTAGTGAAGATGAAGTCCTGCTCTTGTGTGAGTTCGGAGTTCTGGTCTCAAACTTCTGAGCTCATGCTTGAGCCTCCCAGAGTGCTGGGATTACAAGTGTAAGCCACGGGACCTGGCCCACCTCCTTACTTTCAGACACTCTAGATCAGTGGTTCTCAACCTCCCTAATGCCATGATGTATTTTCATTGCTACAAAGGGGTCGTGACCCACAGGTTGAGAACTGCTGCTCTAGATTCTCCAGGCTCTTCAAGTGTATTTCCTATCCCTGTTCTGAAACAGCCTTTTCTCCAAGGAGCCCTGGTTCCTTTGACTCAAGAATTCATTTGGAAGCCACACTCTGAGACCAGCTGTGCTCATTTTTACTGGGGTGCAACCTCATGTAGGCCCTCTGAGCTGACAGGGCAAAGAAGTACATGAGAATGTACTAAGGATGTACACACTCGTCATCCACAAGTATATCTAAATGTGGGTGCCTGTACATAAGAAGCTAAAGCTGAGTTCTCCCTGATCTCTCTGTGCCTACTCATTGCTACATGGATCATTCTAGCCTCTTTCCTTTGCTTACCTGTGAATCCCCACTCCATCCATGAGAGACTCCCTCTACCCCCAGCCTTGTACTTAATCGGTCAGTCTTAGTATGCATGTACAGCAGTACCAGAGTTGCTAAGCTGCACCTCCTGGGAAATAACTTTACCGGTGAGGGCACTGAGCTTACATGTGGTTCCTTCTGTCTTTAGGGACTCTACTCATTTCCGCTCAGTTGGATCAGCAGTGTCCCCACCTCACCCGTTTTATTGAGGCTGCTTCATGTAATACAGTTGGATTCTCTTGTCAGTCCACATTTTTCCCTCGGATCCCCTTCCTTCCTAAATGACTTTTCGAATTTGCATACATTTACAATTACTCCTTGTGCTATAAGGTTCTACAGGTTTGGAAAAACCATAATGTTATATATCTACCGTTACAGTATTACCATGCAGAAGAGTTTCATTGTCCTAAAAATCCCCTGAGCTCTACCTTTTCAATCCTCCTTACCTCTCTCCAAAGCCATAGCAACCCCGATCTTTCGACTCTCTACTGCCTCCCTTCAGAGGGAGCCCGAGAATCGGAATCATACAGAATCAGACAGTGTGTAGCCTTTCCAGACTAGCAATATGCATTTGAGGTTCTTCTGTGTCTTTCTGGGCCCTGATAGCTCATTTCCTTTTACCCCTGAATAATATTCCATTGTATGGATGTAGCACGGTTTATTTATCCATTCTTCTACTGAAGAATATCTTGATTGCTTCCAGTTTGGGCAATTACAGATAAAGCTATTATAAACATTTGCACCAGGATTTGATGTGGACGTAAGTTTTCAGCGAGGTAAATATCTAGGAGTTCAGGTGCTGGATTATGTAGTATGACTCTGCTTAGCCGTGAGGAGCTGTCAATCTGCCTCCCAGAGTGGCTGTAGCATTTTGTTTTCCTCCTCTCGCTGATGAGAGCTCCTCTTGATTGATAATTTGCAATAAAACCATCTATTTAAGTTGCTGTGCTTTTCAACTGAAGAATTTTCCGAAAAAAAGATTTTTCTGAAATTCTTTCTCAAAAACACTCCAATATTCAAGTAAAATCCTCCAGGTTTTTATCAGTTTTCTTAAATCACATAATCGTGGTTATTTTAAGGAACTATGTCTACCAAGGCCCATAACTAGACACCTTTAGTTCTGCTTCTATTGTTGGTTTGTTCTTGGCCCCCTGACATGCCTGGTAATTATTGATTAAATGTGGGATGGTGAGTACAGATAATTACAGGATATTTGTGTGAGCTCTCAGCTTTTGACAAGTACTTGGAATAGAGAAGGATCCTCTTACTCCAACCAGAGTGAGTTCCGCAGCATGGATCTGGTCTCCCACCTGCGTGTGATTCCGTTTTCTTTATGGTCTATGGCTCCAAGATTACAGACCCTGGTTTCAAAACTGGTTTTGAGTTTGGCGACATGAAAATGCATGTTTGATTTCTGGTTTACATATTAGTTCAGGCATTCTGGTATTCAGGTGTCCCAACTGAGAGTCTAGGATGTCAAATAGGGAAGCTCCTCCCTGGCTCCCTTATGAGTTTCATGAAAACTTAAAAAAGCCCTGCTTATTCCCCAGCCTCAAGCTGAGTTCAGCTTCTTTGTAGACAATTGATCTCTTAAGTGGAAAAGTGATTGAGATTATCAAACTCAACTTTTTAAATTTCAGATTAATACAGCATACATACAATCAGGCTACTTTGTTTGCATTTGTTAGGTAAAGTCCAAGTTGAGGTAATCCCTTCACCAAGGTGTGCTACGTACCCCTACGTTGTACCCAATAGGCGAGAGCTTGCCAAACTCCCTTCCCCCCTTCCTTCAATTTAAATGTATTTTTCTCTTCCATGGAAGTGTAGTTGTTCATCTACTAGTTCCACATTAATATTGAGTACACTGGATGATTGCTTTTCCATTCTTGTGACTGGAGAAAGGATCTGTTCTCCAGAGCCTTCCAGGTAAATATAACAGATGTGAAGTCTCCATCCTTTTATGGCTGAATGGTATTCCATGGTATACTTGTACTACAGTTTATTAATCCATTCATGGGTCAATGGGCACTTACACATCTTTGCGATTGTGGATTGAGCTGCTATAAACCATCAGGTACAAATGTCTTTCTGGTAAAATGGTTTTTTTTTTTTCTTCTGGACAGATACCTAGTAATGAGATCACAAGATTAAATGTGCAAGAGACATGAATAGAACCTTACCCCAAGAAGACACACAAATGTCTAAGAAACACATGAAAAAAATGCACATTGTCTCTAATCATTAGAGAAATGCAAATCAAAACCACCCTGAGATATCACCTAACCTCACAAGAATAGCCCACATCACAAAGTCCCAAGACTACAGGCATGGGTGTGGGTGCAGAGAGAAGGGAACACTTATACATTGTTGGTGGGATTTCAAACTAATACAGCCTTTTTTGGGAAAAAAAAAGTATGGAGAATCCTCAAAGAACTCAACTCAACTTTTCTAAACCTTTTTTCCCTTTCAGAATTGGCCTCCCAATCCTATCCCCTTTGGTAGCCTAAATTTCAATTTCAGCTTCTCAGTGCTAAGAGATAGCTGAAATCTCCACTTAGTCACGGGCTTCCTGCTTAGTTTTCTCCTTGGATTCTCAGCCTCACGTCCAGTTTAATTTAAAAATCACTAATGCTTCAAGGGAAAGTACAGGATAGGATGTCGGGCTTAGCGCAATGATTTTATTTTCTTTGAGAGATCTTTGACCTTCAAATTTTGGCAGTTTTGGTTGCTTTCTGATGCCTGAATAAGGTTTGTATTTTTGTCTTTGTTTGGAGGAGAGAATTGTTTTATGTGTAGCTTAGAGAATGTTATAATTACAAATGTCTCATTTTTCATGTAGAATTCCTATATCCTCAAATTTTCTGTCTGCACCTCTTGTTGCTATTTACTTTGTTCCTCTCATCCCCATCTAACCTGTAAGTTGGAAGTTAGCTATGAACCTTTGACTATATTCCAATTTTTGATAAGAATACTTCAGAGTATTTGGATAATTTTTTTTTTATCATTCTACTCTTAGTGACGCTTTATATTGATGGGCATGCAACATATTTTTAAGTGAAAAAAAGACATTGTTAAAGACATATATTAACTGGGTCATTCTGTACCTCGCATATAATAACTATGACACTCCTTAGATGATATCATTTAAGGCTTCTATTTTCTTCTTTTTCTTTTTTTTTTTTTTAGACAGAGCCTCAAGCTGTCCCCCGGGTAGAGTGCTGTGGCATTACAGCTCACAGCAACCTCCAACTCCTGGGCTCAAGCGAGTCTCCTGCCTCCGCCTCCCAAGTAGCTGGGACCACAGGCGCCCGCCACAACACCTGGCTATTTTTTGGTTGCAGCCGTCATTGTTGTTTGGTGGGTCCGGGCTGGGGATTCGAACCCGCCACCTTAGGTGTATGTGGCTGGTGCCTTAGCCGGTTGAGCTATAGGCGCCAAGCCTTCTTCTTTTTCTTAGTGTATTTTACTTTAAGTCATAATTGCATTTGTATTCCAAGAGTTTTAAAGGATATATAAACTCATTTCACAATACAGTAGAAGTTGCATAGCTGACCACCTCCCTATACTAACCACTTGAGTTGACTTAATCTTCACAGACAGACATGCACCACATGCAGGCTAGTTCCTTAAGCTGACCACCTCTGTATGTGGACCAGTTTGTTACAGACCCTCAGGTGGTCAATTCACCAGAGTTCCACTGTATTTAAGTGCTATTAGAGAAAGAGGGCTTGCTCTCAAAGAACTGTCAGAAATAAAAAGAAAAGAATAAGACATCATTAGCAAGATGGAATTCAAAAAAAAATAAAATAAAACAAGACGGCACAGAAGAAGTGGCTGTAAGGACTTTAACCTTGACATAATAAATTTAAAACAGTGGCCCTTGCAGGGGTAGTGCTACCCTTTTAGACATCTGTGGGGTTGTTTTGTCAAAAAAGTGGAGGAACTACTGAGGTTTCATGGACAGGCACCAAGCATGCTATGCGTCCTGGACCCTGCTGGTGTCTGCGCATAACTGGCTGCTTCATCATCTCTTCAAGTTCAGCTGTTCTGAGCACATGTGTGTGGAAAGGGTATTACCTTTGTGGACTTGACTTTGCCTCTTTTCCTTTGTTAAAATACAGTGGAGCCTCCATGGCTTACTACCTCCCTACATTGACCATGTCCATAAGTTGACCTAATTTTATAGACTGGACATGCACCATGTGTACATATCAGTAGAGCAGGCCTAGCTCCTTATCCTGACCCCTGTACATGTGACCTATTTGTTACAGTCCTTTAGGTGGTCAACTTACAGAGGTTCTGCTGTACAGTTAGGGCTCTCATACTGATTTTGAAAAATTATATATATAGGTAGTTTATATTATCCTTAAATGTTAGTCCTTTCATGACAGAAAGCATGTGTAAAAATATTTATTATTAACATGGGGCATCCACTCCACCAAGGTTGAGGGCCACCTATTCGGAGTGAAAAGATTTGGACCTTTTCTCTATTGTGCCCCATTCCTATGCTTCCTCTGAAGCGCCATGAATTGCTAGATAGATTCTCCCAAGGTCTGCTGGTCTTCCTGCCTCAACCTCCTGCTCCTGCCTTGGGTGGAGGCCGTGCTGTGTGTGAACAGACTCTCACACTTCAGGATGCTAGCTCTGTTTCTAGGCTGTGTGTTAAAGAGGGTACTTCCCGATTTTGAAAATGGCCTGCAGACTTTACCTGAGTTAACTCTTTATTTTGTAAACTGTCTTATACCGCCTTGCTATTCTCTTCATGACCATATTTCGTACCTGCTTTCTCTCTCCCCCAATTAAAGAAAGTATCTCTGCTTTATTTTGACTCATTCAACCTCCCTGTTGGCTTATGGCTGTCAACCCCCCGCCATGAGTGGAGCATCGGTGCAGCCACTGTAAACCAGGCTCCATTTGAGCTGGACTTTGCACCCCTCCGCCACCTGCAATGGGCATTGAATTCCCACTGGGAGCAAAGTACTGCTCAAGGTGTTACTAGATAGGACGGGGAAGGGCACAGGTAGATAGTACTATCATTTGTGGCCTCCTGGCTCAAAGAACTTGCAACCTCCCTTACCAAAGAGTTAACAACCTGCAGAGGAGGCTTTTTGCTGTGCTGGTTCTAACCCTGGGCTGCAATTTATTGCCAGCCTCACTGGCACTCTCCTCCCTATACCTGCTGCCTTTCCTTTGGTCAATATTGACATAAGTCTAATAACCATTACTGAGAGGGGGCAGGAAGAGACAAGCTACCTCCTGGTTTACATAACAAGGTAAACAAATACACAGAAGGAGTGAATTCAGGATATATTCAGAAAGTAGAAAGTACACCAGGATCAGAATCAGGTTTCAGAGAGGACACTGGGAAACATGTCAGTAAATAATTAAGTTAAGAAATTAAATAAAAGATCTTTAAACTTCTCCCTAATGTTTACACAAAGGGGGAAGTATGGGTACCAATATTCTGTAAACTCAATCATATTCCCAGTTGGGGGGTTCCTTTCCCCAGAGGCAGGACAGACAGGCAGAGATGAGAACACACCTTGGAGGGAGATGGCGGCAGTGAAGATGGGGACAGGCAGGCTCCTCCCTCAGGAAAGCCCAGATCCGCGTTTCTCTGGGTTCCAGGCCTCTCCTCTGAGGTTTTGCCCACCCGAATTCCTCGGTCTCTCCTGTCCTTAGGAGCCACTTGTCTCTGCTATATACCATACTGCTCTGATTCCCACCATTTAACTCCAGGACTCCTTGAAATCCCATTTTCTCTCCTGCTTGAATGACTCGTAGTTTGATTTGTTGATTTATTTCTTTACTATGACATGGATGTTTAAGGACCAAGTAATGTCTCCATGGTTTTGGAATTATCTTTAATACTTAGCATTTTCCCTGGAAATTTGTTTTATTTCCCTAATACTTCTAATTTTAATCAATTATTACATTACCAACAATTAAGAAACATTATTCAGTGATTAAAATACTGGCCACTGCAGTCCAATTGCCTGGTTAAAAATCCTACCCGCCTCACTTAGTAGCTGTAAAAACTTAGGCAAAGTCCCAGGGTCACTTTCCTCATTTGTAAAATGGAAACAATAATATCAACAGAAAGGTGCAGCGAGCCTGACACACGGAGACATACTGAGCCCTTAGACTAGTGGAAAGCATAGGGTTCCCCTCAGTGAAAGGCCTGTTATTGCTATTGACCTTAGAATGACACGCTATCTCCACACTGAAAAGGTGTTTGATCTTTAACATACAGACACTTCACTTTAACGTTAGAGAGGAAGGAAAAACTCAGTCACCTTAAAAAGGGAGAGGACGGAGTGTTGGCAGATTTTTTTAGAGGCTTTTGTGGCATTATATGCTGCCACCTTCTGGAACTATCGGGAATTGTCACACGATGTGATTAACATTGCTGAGTTGTTTGACATAATTTTATATTACACAAAACAAAGAAGGCAACATACAGAGGGTGCAAAAAAAAACGTATACATGTTTTACGAAAGGAAAAAAACTGCATTAAAACTGTAACAAGTCCTGTCTGATTTCTGCAATTACATGAGATACGAGATAACAAAAGTTATTGGTATATATTGAATATTTTAATTTGAATATAGATTTTCCTTTCTTAAAATGTATATACACTTTTGGTACCCTCTATATATCACTCAAAGCATTCAACGAATGGTTATCTGAGCAGTTTCTCTCACTGGGCAGCGCGATTAATAACTAAATCTCATCTCAAACTCTTGGAAGGCTATTCACACGGTCAGCTGCAAAACTTCATTCTAATGAGGTCCATGGCATTTATGATAATGATGATAAGTGTTCTCTTAGTTATAAAATCCACACTCCTGGGCCCAGAGTAACAAAACACAGACTGTAAGATAAATTACAAAGACTGTTCTTCTTTTAAAAGGAATTTAAATTATTGATATTAGAAAACAATTTTCCTTTTCTTATTTAATAGAAAAACATGGTAAATGATTAAATATCTAGTGACACAGATATTTTTAAAAAGCAATAACCTATTAAAACACAAAGGAAAATATAAAATACGTTTTTTAAATTTATCCATTCCCCTAGTTTCCAGAATTTTGTTTCACAGAGCTTAGGATTCAGTAATAGGAGCACTATTTTTGTTACATAATATTTTTAAGCCTGGATCCAAAGTCAGGGATAAACTCATATAAAATCCCAAAAATGAGATGGCAGCATTTCATAAATAAAGCTGCGAAGTTGTAACTCCTCGTGATTTAAGAGTACTTAACCCCAAATAGATTCTTAGAACATATGAGATCTTTCATACTATGTAACTGGAGCATTTAAAGCCACTGAAGTACCTGTCCCCAGAAAGTGACAAATGCCAAGTGGCGGGTGTTGGGATCATTTATAAGAGTTATTTGTGACTGTGACTCACACAAATATCCCTTAATCACCGTCAGTCACTAAAACATTAAAACTGGATTCTCTGTCTGAAAGAGCACAGGAAAGGCCAGCAGGTGGGAAAATACTGCACAGACCCCTGCCCTGCCCACGTGGCGATCAATGCCAGGGACCCAAGAATAAAGATGCATGTGAAAGCCATAATTCCAGAAGCTAATTCCAGAAAAGTTCTGATATCTATCACAACACACACACACACACACATACACACGTGCACACATACACATGCACACACGCACACGCACACACACACACACACATATGCACACACACACACAGATTGTCAAAGCCCTGAAAATCTCTTTCTTGGGCCCCGTAAAGTAAAACAATCCTGAATCATATCATATCTAGGGAACTTTGCAGGGCTAATGCCCAAGCAGTAAATTTAGTCTTACGTCAAAAAAATATATTTATGAAATATATTTTGGGAAAAGGAGCCCATGTCATAGTCAATACGTACTTACTATCATACTTAACATCTCGAAATAAAACTAGGGAATGTTTGAATTTACTTGTTAAATAGAGTGGAATCCATATCTAGGCCACTGAAAACCCTGCCTTCCTCCTTATAGGTGCTGTGGTGTTATGGCTAAGGTTCAGAGCCAGGTCTTAATTCCACAGTCACTTGTACTCTTTATACCTAATACTTCCAACTCTCAGTTTCCTCATCCATAGAAGCAAACACAGAAACTTCAGATGAATGGCATAAGGATTGCAGCAATAATCTATGCAGACTGCTTAGCCTTTGCAGAAGCTGGGACTCAAACCTGTGACTTCACGTACATCCATGTCTGCAGGCTCCAGGTTCCTGACTTCTAGGTACTTCCAACTGGGAAAGGAGAAAGGAGAGATGCGGAGCCAGGAGGCACCTCGTCACAGGACTTCAGAGCCATGAGAGAAATTAGAAATCGTACAATTGCAATAGAAATACACTGTTTTGCTTCAGAAATGAAGGAATCAGCTTGGAAAAGCCAAGTAATGTTCCCAGAACTACAATCTACATCTCCCAAATTACACTCCAGCTCTTCCCACTAAAAAGAGAATAACAAAGTTAGGCAAAAAGATCTGGAAAAGAGGAGAGGACAGAGCAAGATGGCCAAAAATAGCTTTGATTATGATTCCATTTACCTCTTTCAAATTCTAGCATTGAAACCCAGCCTAAAAGATTTGATTGATATGGGAATGGAGGTAAGACTTGGTAGCAAATTTTTCCTTCTATTTTTTCTTTCATTAGCTATTTTACTAACTCTTACACTTGCTTTCATAGTGATTTCAGCTTTTTTGTTGTTGTTTTTTAGGATGAGAAGGGAATAGAGTCCAATTTTCTAGAGTAAAAGGAGAAAATGTATCAGGCATGTTGGCACACACTTGCAATCTCAGCACTTTGGGAGCCCTAGGTTGAAGGATTGCTTGAGGCCAAGAGTTTGAGACCAGCCTAGACAATATAGCAAGACCCTGTGCCTAAAAAAAAAAAAAAAAAAAAAGGAATGTGTGGCAGGCAGCTGTAGTCATAGGTACTCAGGAAGCTGAGGGAGAAGGATTGCTTGATCCCAAGAGTTTGAAGGTGCAGTGAGCTAGGCCAAGACACAGCAGGAAGCATAACTGTGGAGGCTGAAATATAGAGAACACAAGTTTGCTAGGAGTAGATCTGGTTTGACTTTTCCTTATTTATCAACTATTGGTTTGTTGGGACCTGGGAACAGAGACACACTATGATGAACTGGGAGTCCCTCCACACAGAGACTTAACCTGACAGCCTGGGATCTGTCAGACAAAGGGAGAGAAGACGCCCTGAAATTTACACACACACAAATGTTTTGACCCACAAGACAGGACACAGTATCAGCCCCTCATAAGGCTCACAGCACCATCTCAAGCAAAGTATTCAAGGCCTTTTATTAGGGACTTGCAGGCGTGTATACCCAAAGCAAAAAAATGAGAAGATAGAAGTTTTATGTTTCAATTAAACAAGCAGTACTTTTCTTCAAGGAAAAAAGTTGTCAGACTGAAGGAGAGAGGGCCACTAAACTCCAAATCAAAGGATGCTTTGGGCGGGATTTAATGAGAGAGAGTTACAGCCCACAGGTTGGACAGCTGCAGCTGCTGTTATCATTTGCTTTCCAGCTTTATTTAGATCCTGTCTCTAAGCGGCTGACCTCTGCCCAGACGTTTCCCAGGCTATTTTCTCATCTACTCTGTTGGACTCTCCAACCTCCTCACCACCTCAGCATGCAGGGCGGCAGGGACTCGGGGCATCACCCACGTGAGATCTCAGGCACAGCAGCCGACTCTACCTTTCACCCACACTGCTCTGTGCTTTTTATCCTAAGAGCAGTGGTCCTGTTTACTCCTAGCTTCCTGTGACTGGTCCACTGTGAGCTGTCCACGTGCACATCGCTGAGTCTCGGGTTCTTTCTTGGTCTATTTCAAGGCTATGTTAAGTGACAGGCAGAATTCCATTGCCAACCACACAGATGCAGTTTGCTCTCAGTGTGTGTGTCCAAAGAGTCATGTCCATTCTCAAGTGACTTGGTTCATTAGGAAGAAATATGAACTGAGAGTCAAAAAACAGCAGGCAGGGCACAGCCAGATGCAGTGGCTCCACCTGTAATCCCAGCACTTTGGGAGGCCGAGCTGGGAGGATCACTTGAGGCTAGGATTTTGGAGACCAGCCTGGTCAAAATGGTGAGATCTTGTCTGTACAAAAATAAAAATGAAAAAATAGCTGGCCATGGTGGTGTGTGCCTGTAGTCCCAGCTCTGGGGAGGCTGAGGCAGGATTATTTGAGCCTAGGAGTTCAAGGCTGTGGTGAGGTATGACGATGTCACTGCACTACAGGCTGGGTGTCAGAGCAAGATACCATCTCTATAAATAATAAATAAATAAATAACAGGTAAAGCCAAAGCTACTCCTCTCACTGGGCACTATCCTTAAACATTCAAGAGGCATAGCTGGCTGGGCATGGTGGCTCACACTGTAACCCTAGAACTCTGGGATGCCGAGGCAGGTGGATTGCTTGAGGTCAGGAGTTCTAGACCAGCCTGAGCAATGGTTAGACCTGTCTCTACTTAAAATACAAAACTCGACTGAGTGTGATGTTATACACCTATAGTCCCAACTACTCGGGAGGCTGAGGCACGAGGCTTCTGAAGACCAAGAAGGCTGTCATTTTCTGGTGATCTTTCTCTCCACGTCCACAACTCCCCCATTCCTTATGCATAAGGAATCCCCCATAGGGATCACACAGGGCTCATGCTGGCCAGTCTTCCACTTTGTCTATCGGGGTTATAAATCTTAGTGGGAACACACAGTCACACGGCCACTTGAGGCCAGGAGTTTGAGATCACGGTGAGCTATGGTGATGCCAGTACACTCTAGCCTGGTGACAGAGAGAGACTCTGTCCAAAAAGAATAAAAAGGAGAAAGAGAGAGACGGACAGACAGACATAGTCCACAAAGGAGTGCAAAATGTGGCCACAGGTTTGATAACTGGATCACTTCCAACATTAGACACACGAGTAGGAGTTGTATGTGTCCAGATGAGCATAGTATCAATTTAAAATCTGACAACAACCCTGCAAGGGAGATATTACAGATGAGCCTCCCGGGGCACGGAGAATTTAATTTCCTCTTCAGAGTCAGATAGTTTGCAATCGCCGAGTCAGGCCAGAAATCTAGGTACGTCTAGATTCCTCTTGTTCCCACAGCCGAATAGCTGAAACCCTGGAGGATCAGAGCAAGCTCTTTCTTTTTTATTCATTAATATTTTAACTTCACTGAAGAACAGAAGCTACTGTTATTAGCCACCCAATTTAAATTCATCAGAAAAGATATCAATAGGGTGCATCTTACAATAATTTGACTGACTTGTTTTTCCATCAGGCACTGTGTCCTTGTACTCACTTTCCTCATTTTAATACATATTTTGGGAGAAATGTCTGCTAAAATTCCAAATGACCCTTTCTCCTAACTTGTTAATGCTAATAATCAGTGTTCTCAGCAATGACAAGATCATAAATAATTTCCAGGTTTAAAATTCCTGAATAACTTATGCTTGCTGTGACTTCACTTTGTTCTAATGACAAAGAAGAAGGCTGCCGTTTCCTGATTATCTGTCTCACCATGTCCCCAAGTTCTCCCAATTCCCTGAAGAGAGGGCTCAGCTAAGGGTCACCCTGGCCAGGCTTCTGTCTTTTTCTATCATGGATATAAGTCCTAGGGAAATAATATGTTCATACATCCATTTCTCTACCTCAAAGGACAAAATCCACACAATGACACAACTTTAAAATTTAAATTTAGAGGAATATAGTGAGATCTAGGATGTTTTCATGCTAGCACACCTGACATCATATTGTTCTGAGGCCCTCTTACCCTTGAAGTTTTGATTATAGACAACAATTTTCTGCTTGTTCCTAAAATCTTGCTTGGGGTTTCTTAAATAATCATTGATAGCACCACTTTTCCAAGACAGAAGACAAGAATCAGAACAATTGGTAATGTTCTAGATCATCCCTGAGACGGGGAATGCTGTGGAGATGTTATCATTACCTCCCAGGAGGTCCTGCAGGTGCTGTGTCCTTCCCTTCTTGAGTCATTCCCTAACTGGGAATCATCCCCTTTTTGGAGGACACAGTACTTGGCAATGATGGCTTCACAATGTTATCTTGTTCCAAACTAAACAAGGAATTGATCCCTTTGCAAGTAAAGATGCTACACAACATTTTTTTTTCTGTGACTCAATAGATTTTCCAGTTCATTACAAACAAGGTATGAAATAGTGAAATTAAAGCAAGATGGAAATAGATGAACACATGGAATGTAGTCCACGTACAGTGAACAGGTCTTTGGAAGTGACACAATGTTCTCTTAACTTCCATTGTGAAATTGGAGACATGACTCAAAGTAGCGTAGGATGCTCTGGGTTCAAGTTTGAGCCTTAATGAAAACGGTGGTGTGACTTTAGCCAAATCATTTATCCTTTCTGGAACTTACTTTTTTGTCGGATAATTTACTTTTCCTTTCTGCATCTCCCCCCTCTTCCTATTCCCTGCATGTCAGAGGCCTCCAGGCTCAATCCCTCCACACTCACCCCCTACGGGAGCATATCCCAAAAGTCTGAGTTCTGATGCCATCTGCGTGTCACTGACTTCAGAATTCAGTGCTCCCCCCAAACTCCAAACACCATGACCACCTCCAGACTTGACATCACTTTTTAGGTTTCCAATAAGCGTTTACAATTTAATATATCTAAAGCAAAATTTTCATTGCCATGGCTTATCATACTACTTTTCTGAATTTAAACATTGAATATTTGATAATATTAAAACACTATGGATTAACAGGCTGTGGTGTGTGTATACCATGGAATACTGCTCATTAAAAAAGATGGAGATTTTACATCTTTTGTATTAACCTGAATGGAGGTAGAACACCTTCTTCTCAGTAAAGCATCACATGAATGGAGATGCAAGAATCCAAGGACTCAATTCTAATATGAAGGCAGTAGATGAGCTAATATGTGGGGGTGGGTAGGGGAATGAGGGAGCACAGAGTGGGGAGGGGGGTCATGGTGTATGGCACACCTCTTGGGGGCAGAACACAATTATAAAAGACACTTTATCTAACAAGTGCAATCAGTGTAACCTAATTCTCTGTACCCTCAATGAATCCCAAACAATATATATATATTTATGAACACTATTGTTCATTTTTTAGAGATGCTAATGTTACTGTGATTGCTTTAAAAACAATTTCTTACAATATAAAACACATGATAAAAACATAATGTGCAGTGTGGGCCAGTGGTGTGGTTGGTAGGGGGAGTAGAACCAAATTGAGGTGTGGAAGAGACACAAACCTCGGTGAGGTGAACATTGTTCTTGCTTGGTGACGACTAGGTGGGCTCTCCTTATACTAGCTCTTCTCATTTTGGTTATGTTTAAACTTTTCCCTAATAAAAGTTTTGAAAAGAAACTACCCCTTCCCCAACTGCATAAAGGACATCATCATTAACTCAGTTGCTGTGAATGAAAATCTTAGAATTATTTCAGCCTCACTGTCCGTCTCACATCCGTCACATCTGTGGGGCTCTCAGGTGTGAGTGCACCAGGCCTGTCCCTGTAACAGCAGGGGCTGGGCTCTGCTATAAGGGCATTAGACAGAATTAGACATGTCATCAGGTGGTGCTGAGGGCTTGAAACAGGGTTCTCAGTGCCAGTAAAGGGGATCTGATTTCCAAAGGTATGATTGCTGTGATTTTCCAATGGATGAATAAATATAAAATGAAATTATTGCATTAAATAATCTCTAAATTGTCCTTTAGCCCTATAATGCCAAGAACGTCACCAATCCTGTACAACAAGGGCGTCATAATGTCACTATTACATCTGTGCCTTCCGGGAGCCACCCCTTTGCATGTATATGGCAGAATCAGGGCACACACATGAATCAAAACAGACCAGCTGAAAATCTCCTGGGTGCTGTGCACATAGCTTGGGGACCAAACAAAGAGGTTTCTTTACAAAGAGATTTCTTTCCTCTCCCAAAGGCGACCTCTTTCCTCTGCTGTTGCCATGGGATGTCGGCCTTCCCGGGATGGTCCTTGGCTCCAGGAGCAAGATTTCCACACTGAGGCCTCTTCCCCCGCCCTTCATCCTGCATGTCTGTGCTGATCAGTGCTGTGCTATGAAATCGGAGTTTGCAGAGGATTGACCCTTAAATGAAGGCTAACTTGAAAATGTTGTTAGTTTGAAATTTCAGGTCTTTATTACCTGATTCATTATATCCAGGTCAGGTTCATTCATATAGTGACAGTCTCGTCTTATTAATAAAACCTCTCTAAATTCAGAATAACATACAGTAAAGCTTTCTTCCGTGCATATGTAACTATGTTATATTCCTTTTACTTTTTTGTTTCTTCCTTTTTAAAAATCATTAATTACTGTTCTACATTCTCCTCTCCGTGTAGATAACCAAAAAAAGAAACAGAAAAAAATTGAGTTAACAATTAATATTTTTGTAAAATTTTGACTGTTTGACCAGTGCCTTCATTTTAACTTAATGTACAAATAGCACCACAGAAATTAATTTGGGAAAATTCAATCTTTTCTTTAGCTTATAGATATTTAGGTTGGATTTTCTTTTTTTTTTGAGACGGAGCCTCAAGCTATCCCCCTGGGTAGAGTGCCGTGGCATCACACTCACAGCAACCTCCCAACTCCTGGGTTCAAGCGAGTCTCCTGCCTCAGCCTCCCAAGTAGCTGGGACTACAGGCGCCCGCCACAACGCCTGGCCATTTATTTTTGGTTGCAGCCATCATTGTTGTTTGGCAGGCCGGGCTGGGGATTCGAACCCGCCACCTTGGGTGTATGTGGCTGACGCCTTAGCCGCTTGAGCCACAGGCGCCGAGCCTTTAGGTTGGATTTTCAATAGATAATAATCCTTCAGCTAATAATTGGAAGGTCCGTGAACTACTGGCAAGTTATGCAGTTTAGGCAGCTGGCCTCACTCAGGCACGGTGACATCTTGATGAAGACGTGTTTCATTATGAAGATGACAGAACAAGGCATGCTGATAAAATACGGAACAGCAAAGATGAAGAAATGCTGTTTCTGGGCATTCCGTTGTTCACTTGTCTTGCTTCTACAGAGGGGGTGGGAGCAAACCCGTCTTCAAGGACCATCTAAAGTCTAATCGCCACTCCAGGCACAACCAATTGCCGCCTTTTTCAGCACCACCAGTTCTGTGTTTTCCAACTTACAAAACACTTCCAGGCATTTAAAGCTAAGTATTCTAATTGTATCCACTTGTTGCAATTATTATCGTACTTACCACTTACAGTATCCTCAGCCATATCACTCTGGGGTTTATCCACCTTCAGCCGTGAACTTTGGCAGCTGGTGAACCGTTCCCTAGACTTTCAGGCAGAACCCTGGCCTTCCTTCAGATTTCCCAGTTTCCCGGTCGTATTTCTACTATGTCTCTCACCACACTCTGTTGCGACAGTGTGCTTTACCAAACTCTCATCCTGTCCTCAGTCCGGCTGCCCACTCCGTGGCCAGCAGGGCCTTGAGGGCGGGGAGCGGGTCTGGTCCTTGTCGCATTCTCCCTAGCCCTCCCGCAGGCGTGGGTGTGATACACGGTCGGGACTCAGTAAATACTGTCTTATAAAATAAATGACTAAACATGTAAATTTACTTACCACTTACATTTTACCGAAAAGATTGACATAACACCAGCGTAAATGTCATAGCTCTTACTGAAACCGAGGACCAGCCCCGGTAACCGGCGGGGGGACCATGTCTCTTGTGCCACCCCCACCTCGACACTAAGAAGAGTCATTATTCTACATCAACTTATTCTCCCTGTCTTAATAAAAGGGCCTAAACTATGATAAGAAAGAGTTCAAAAAGGATAACAGCTCCACATAAGAGAAGTGTATTTCTCAATCAAAAAAATAAACTCCCCAGAATAGCAGTTCCTGGGCGCTGACCCCTTCCCGTCGTGCTCATTCAGGGGCCTGCTCCCTTCCCTCTGCGGTTCCCCTGGAGAGCAGGGGGAAACGGAGGTGAAAGCGAAGTCTGCTCCTAAATGTCTCTTCCAAGAAATGCCACACACAGGCTCTGCTCACGTTCTAGCCCTTAAGGCCCTGCTGGCCAAGGTTTGGGCAACTGGACTGAGGAGGGATGAGCGTTTGGTAAAACACATTATCACAACAGAGTGTGGTGAGTGACACAGCAGAAATATGACAGAAAACTGGGAAAACTGAAGAAAGGCCAGGATTCACTTGAAAGTGCTAGGAACTGATTCACCAGATTCCCAGCAGGCTGCACGTGAGGACCCTGGACAGCAGCTGTCTTTGCTGCAGCAGGGGAGGACGGCAGGACAGGGGTGCCCCAGGGGAGGACGTGCAGGACAGGGGCGCCACAGGGGAGGACGGCAGGACAGGGGTGCAGGCAGCCCGGCTGCCAGGCACTTGCACTTGCCAGGGAGGACACGTAGTCTTAGACAGCTACTCCCCAACAGACTACACGGGACTCTGAGAGCCCATTGTTTTGCCTAATTATTGGCAAATTCAGTTTTATCAGAAATTAGAATATGGACCCCAAAATGGAATTGTATTTTGTACTAAGTAGGCAGGAAGAAGTGGCGACAAGAACATTAGAAAACCTTGCAATTTTATGCAAGACAAGCACCAACTTCTAGTTCTCCATCAAACCACCGCAGGTGAAATGTTAGGACCTCAAAACCGTGTATGAAAGAGTCCAAACAGATAGTCACACTCTACAATGTGAACAGAAGAGTGAGGTGCTAAGGAAACCCAACTTCTGTTCACAACTAAGTAATTCTCTACAATAGAATTGCTGAGGTTTCTTACGTGACTAATTAGCCCACTGACAATGTAATACTACAGCTTAGAATATTAACACAGATACTTCTAATACTGAACAAAATACCCCTTTTACTCCAGTGATGGTCCAATTTTAATGGACATGTAATTCCCTGTGACACAGTGGGAGGCACTAACATTGTGAGCCCTGAATGGGAATCAAAGGTTGCCCTCAGGTAATGCCTTTGCTCAGAGTTGGATGCACAGACATTCTAGGGCAGGCAGGCAAAACACTTTGGCCTACATTGTACCAAAGGCAACAGAATCACAGCTTCCTCAAATCAGCTTTGAACCTGCCAATAAACAAGAACACATTTCATTTGCTTTTGTGCCTTTCTTAACTTTCATCCGTTGATGTGAAAAACTTCAGAGGTGATTATTGAATATAAATGAAAATTTTAAAAACACTGATTTTTCACAATTTGAATTTAGTATCTGTACATAATAAAACTCTAAGATTAAACACCTTAAAACTTCAGGTGCATTGTGAATTTGAGAGATTTTTGTGTGAATAATGACAAGTTAAAAAGAACATGTAAATAGTCTCGAGACTGAGAGATGTATTACACAATAGAGCCTCTCTTATTTCAAAAGAGCCTGTGAATATATTTTCCCAAAGGAATTTTAGAATGTTCTTAAATATTTGGAAAATATTCTTAACATCACATGAGAATGACCCTCTAAATATATTCAGGAATAAAGTGGGACATTTTTACTGGAAGTATTCTGAGAGGACAATTGCTTGTACATGATAGGGTGAGATGGGGTTTCTCCTTCCCTAATCAGGGACTCAAACATGGCTGTGCATCAGAAGGGCTCAGAGGCCTTTCAAAATGCAGAATTCTAGGCCCTGTTTCCAGAGTTTCTCATTTAGTACCTTTTGTGCAGAGCTTGAGAATCTGCCTTTTATTTCATAGCACATCAGGCCACATGCATGTGGATCACCAATGAGGATTTTAAAAGCTTTATAATGGTGATCCTCAAAATGTACTGTGTGTGCAAACATCCCGTGATGGAAGGTCCACATGGTTAACGGGCCCCCAGGGGGCACAGCTGGTCCATGGACCACATCTGGAGTGGTGAGGATGGACACTACTTAAGGACACAGGCCATGCTTAGGGGGGTGCAGATGTTAAGATAATTGTTTTGAAGATAAGAACCACTGTTCTGCAGTTTGCTGGGACACCAACCAAGAGGTCACACACTCTAAATGACCATTTCCCTGTAAGGAATATTTGTAGGAGGAGGAAGTCCCCTAGCAAAAAGTTTTATCAGCAAATGTGGTTCTTATTGCCTTATAACAAATCTTTAAGGAACTCCCAGAACTGCTCACTGTTCTATGAAGTTCAGAGAAAACTCTGAGCCTGCCTCCCACACCCTGACTGATCCACCACCCACTGCCCTCTCCTTCCCCCTTGCACATCCCGGATGGATCTGGGAGGCTCCTTTAGTCTACTGCATAAGACCATGGACCACAGAGCCAGAGGGACTCAGTACCAACATTTACAAGTGACCTTGTTCATGTTACCTACATTTTCCAGGCCTTCCAATTCTTATGGAGACAGCATCTCTTCAAAGGACTTGTGTTGCCATATGGGTCTTGCGGAAAAGCCATGTCATGGAGAATAAGCACACTTATTGAAATTATGTTTTAAATAAAGGTGACCATCTGCTGGCTCTGGCAAAATGGCGAGCTTCTTTAGTTGCAGTTGGTTTATATAGTAAATTTTGTACATGCACACAATACAGCAATGACCTCATTGATCCATTTAAACATCATGCGACTACCTCGTGATTAACTTCTGATAATCTACTCAACATACACCTTTTGACATAACCCTTTCAACATAACCCAATTTAACGTAACTTATTGGAGAACATGTTGTTAGCCATTATTTCTTTGTTCTTATCTGATGATGCCTGAGGCTGTGGAGGAACAAGGTAGATTAAATACCTGCCCTTGCTGGCCTTGCCATTTGGAGGATCTTTAAACAAGGCATAAAGAAACTTCTTGGGCTTACAGGAATTTGTGTGCAAACCTCTGCTCCCATGTAGGCCTTAAGTCGGGGGGGGGGGGTTACTGGAAACTTTTATAAGGAATTTTCAGGCTGGACTTCTCAAAAGCCTTTCATGAGCCCAGATTTCATCTGTGCCATTAGATACCTATATGCTTTGGGTAGATTCCTCTTCTCTTGAGGTCCTCGAGCACACTTCCATTCCCAGACCCGTCAGCAAGTGATCTTTGTTACTTTCCACAGATCAGGAAAGGTTATGGATGGGTATCCGGCCAGTTTTCCAAAGGGCTTTTTTATTGGCCTTATAAAGTCAACCTTAATTCCTTAATGCAGTAAATGCTATTGCAGCCAATGCCTTGGTCATGTGAGGCTCACAACCAACCTGGCCACATGGGATTCTGCCTCAGTTTCTTACAAGTATGCCTGTACAAAGTCTTTTCACTGCTCTCTCTCAAATGGTTTTTTTGGCCAGAGGCATATAGGGTTTTCACCTATACACTTGGGTGAACATTGCATAGAACTCATGGCAGGCTGCACATGATGCTGGCTCTGCGAATGCTAGATGTGACTCTGAAGGCCAGTGAAGAGCTAGAAGAAAGGAAAATGTTCAACGACTGGAATAAAACTAACAGAACATCCCATGTTTATGTCTAAGGAAAACAGACACTAAAGAGAAGGCAGGTGATCCACGTACCAAGGCTGCCAAGGGAGTCTTCTTCACAAAATCTTTTCCAAGGCCAATTTTGTCAAGAGTTTTTCTCACACTTTCCTCTAGGATTTTTGTTGTTTTGTATCTTTAAATTTAAATATTTTATCCAGTAAGAGTCAATTTTTCTCAGTGGTGAGAGGTGTGGGTCCAATTTCAGTCTTTTCCATGTAGTTGACCAACTCTCCCAGTGCCATTTATTAAATAGGGATTCTTTTCCCCAGTATGTATTTTTGTTTGGTTTATCAAAGCTCAGATGGTGATACATGGCTGGGTTCATCTCTAAGTTCTTTATTCTGTTGCTTAGATTTATGTCTCTATTTTTGTGCCATGCTGTTTTGATCACTGTAGACTTACAGTATAATCTGAAGTCTTGTGATGAGATGCCTCCAGATATGTTTTTATTTCTAAAAGTTGCATTGGCTATTTCAGTTCTTTTCTGGTTCAAATGAAACAAAGTACTATTTTTTCAACTTCTTTAAAATATGACATTGGTGCTTTGATGGGGATTGCTTTAAATCTCTAGATCACTTTGGGTAGTGTAGACACTTTAACAAAGTTCATTCTTCCAAGTATAGTCCATACTTTTACAGATATTAATTATTTTTTCTCTTGTTACTTTTACTTACAAGTGAGAACTAACTGATTATTTTGGACATAAATTCATGGAAATATAACAAATAGTAGAACCTACTCCTTGTAAGATACTGTGTTTTTAAGGGGAGGAGGCCCCATCAGTTGGTCTAGAGAAATGGATAAAATGCAAGGCTCATTCTGAGTGATACAGACAGATGGGACTGGAAACAATAATGCATCACATGACACGAAACAATAATACATCACATGACACGGGACTGGAAACAATAATGCATCACGTGACACGGTGAAAGCCCAAGCTGAATTGTAGCCACGTCTCCCCTGGGCCATTTGGAAAAACAGCAAAAGATGCCAAAGCAAAACACTTCTTTCAGACGCAAGGGCCTTCCCTACCCTTGTTAAACAAGCTGGGATGGCAGGTGGGTCCTTTCCTCTAGGGAGGGGAGGGGAGGATCCCAGCCCCCACTCAGCCTCAAAGTCTTCCCCCCAGCAGTGTCCGGGCCATTGTCTCTCCTGCCTCCCGGTTTGCCTGTTTCTAATCTGTGATCTCGCTCTGGGTTTGTTTCCTTACTATTTGGTCAGTCTCCCCTCCTTCCTGTCAGTGAATGAGCAAATGTCTGTTGAACTCTGTGGCAGCGTCGTGTGAGGACAGTGAGCGTGTGCCACTCTGTGGTAGAACTGTGTGAGGACGGCAAGTGTGTGACTTGTTCCCCAGAACCTGAGCTGCAGCAGGAGGGACACGCCGTTCTCACGGGATGGGAAGGGCCTTGTCCTCACAAGATGAAGAATCGCTCTTGGGGCCACTCAGGTGGCCTTGGTTACTCTCCTCCCTCCAGTTCCTTTCTCACCTTAGAGTTCTGGGTGGCCTGGGGCTGGGTGGCCTCCCAGGAGGGCTGCAGGAGCATCTCCCTGCAAACAGCTAAACACCAACCCCTGGGCCCATCCTCCTCTTTCCTGCCTTGCTCAGGAGTGTTCACTGCCCACCAGCAAACCACGTAAATGACTCTCGGCACTTTTATCCCCCGTTCTGTCCAAGACATTTAACTTTGCTGAATCATTGAAAGGCAAGCATACAAAACAAATATTAAAACAGCAAGGCCAGAAGAAAATTCAGACTTGGCCACGAGGTGGCAAGCTGTCCAAGGAATGGCCCAGGGCTCTCAGTCTGCAGGGAGATGTCACCCTATTGTGTCAATAGATTCAGTTACTCTCCTCTGGATGCCTCATTTCCAGCATTCTAGATAAAATCTCGTTCGATTATTCTACGCGCAATACCATTTCTGTTGGGTCTATTTTCCCACGAGCCTAAACTACAACAAAATAATGTATTTTCAATGAGCTAATAAAATAGGTGTATACATTTTACTCATCTAATTAAGCTCTAATTTAAATGCATGTGTAATACATGCCACAGTTTGAAAGTATCCCGCTCTTGAATACTTGTGAAGAAATTCTGCCCGTAATGACAGCTCAGCACTGGGAGAAAACAAAGTGACGGCAAACTGGAAACCGTTTTGCCCGACTATAAAGAAGGAGATGAATGTGAACTCTGTTCCCAGATTTACCCACAATCCAAACCGGCCAGAAGCAGCACTCTGCAACAAAAATAAGAATGTTCCTCCCAAATTTACTTATACAAACTCCCCTCCTTCTAATAAAACCATACAGACAAGTACTTCCCAATGTTTACCACACACAGGAGGCACCTGGGATCTTGGGCCTGGAGCAGGGCCAGGATCCCCCTTTCCACGTCACTCCCAGGTGGGGATTGTGCTGCTGAGAGACAGGCACCTGTTTCAGGAACAAAGGCCCAGAGAGCACTTATCCCCAGGAAGTCACAGAGGAGAATAACCTTTGCCTGTAAGTAGGTGTCTGCTGGCCTCTGGTAGAATCTGAAATATTTCATAATTACACTTTGACTTAAATTCTACTTAGCTGAGTTAAAGTGTTTTTGTAAAAACAGCCATTTTCTGAAATTAATGTTATGTCTCCTCTTCAATGGAGTGAAATTATAGTATTCTAGTGATATCTTTTTTTGCATAACAAAGACTCCCAAATCTTAGTGGGTTTCAAAAACAATAATTTCACTCTGTCTTAAAAGTTCATAAGCCAGGGGTGCAGGCAGGCATGGCTGAGATCACCCAGTGGTATTCAGCCGCAGCGAGGCTGGTCTGAAGGATCCCAGGTGGCCTCATGTGCACATCTGAAGAGCCGTGGCTGGGAGGCTGAAGTCACCTGCATCTCCCTTTACTCTGCATTTTCAGGACCTCACTGTTCAATCTTTCTATCAGGGCAACTGGACATCTTACATGCTGGATTGGATTCCAGGACCAAGGGGGAAGCTGCCAGCCCTCCTGTGGGCTGTGGACAGGACTGGAATGCTGTCCGTTTCATCATATTTCATTAGCCAAGGCCATCATAGAGCAGGTAAGGGAAAGGGAAATGGACTCCTCCTCTCAACAGGAGGGTCAAGGAGTGTACCGCCATCCTGAACCTTGCACTGTCAGCCAACAGAGACAGTAAACCAACTTCTCGGAACCAGTGCATGTGTGTGTCCTAGGGCGGCGGGGCAGGAAGAGCGGGAGTGTTTCTATCCATTTTTCCCTTTTAAAATTGGCCATTTAAATTGAGTGTAGTCCAGTCTCCCCTCCTCTCATTTTACAATTGTATTCAATAACATCCAACACATTTCTGTTTGTAAATAGGTTTGTTCCTATTGAGAAATGTTCTCACATATAGCATCCTGGGCCTTAGATTTCCTAGGCCTTAGGTTTTCCTATTTATTGAATTAAGAGTAAGAATTTACATGATTCCTAAGTCTCCTTAGAACTCCATGATTCAAAGGTATTTACTCTGTTATCTCTTATGTGATATACTTGTTATTTTTTAATATCTCTAATATCTGAAAACCATACCAAACCGAGCAATAAAGTGCATATGTACATGCACATGTATATACCTATTATTAGCTATTTATATCCTAACTCCCTACCTCCTATTTATTTCCAGCAAGTTCTTTAAGAGCTTCTACATAATTTAACTACCACTTATTTAAAGATTCAGCATTTTAATTATAGATATCCTCCCTCTTTGAACATCCTTCAGATGTTTAGAGAAAGCTTATAACTCATGCAAACTTATAATTCACGTAAGATTAGTTAAAGCTTAACTAAACTATTTCCAGTTCAAATTATTATTTTAAATCTTTTAACCTATTGACATTTTCTATTAACACTCTTATGACCATAATTTCCCAAAAGTCAGAACAATAGAACACAGCACCCACCTCCCACCTCTAGCGCACTCTAAAAATGGGTGATAGCGAATTTGTGGGTGGGTCCCCGAGACCTAGGGTAAGAGATGAAGAGGAGGCTTTACATTATCATTAAAATGTCACCAGCATTTCTAAAGGTGTTTTTAAAATTGCTGGTACTTACTGATGTTTAAAGGGGAGCAAAGAAACAAAAAATCTTATTTAACAGTTTGAAAAAGAAGAGTGTGGGGATGAGGAGGAGAGGAACTGTTAGACACGCCGCAGGCCGGCAAGGGGGAGAAAGATGCTCGCAGAAAGAAGGAGCAGATGACGAGGGGGTGGGGCTCCGTGGCCAAGGCCAGGTAGAGGCTAGGGTGACCCAAAGGCAATGAAGAGCAGGCCCCAGCTGAGCATCTCACACAATCGGAGTAGCCAAGAGCATAATCCAACCTTTTACAATGTAAAATGGAATCACATTTAAGATAAGGCTTCAATATACATGGTTTTATCCCAATACTGTGAAGTGCCTGCTATGGGTGAGTTGTGTTTCTCCAAAAGTCATATATTGAAGCCCTAACCCTCAGACCTCAGAATGTGACTACATTTGGAGATGGGGCCTTCAAAGAGGTAATGAAAAGCCAGGCTTGGTGCTCAAGCCTGTGATCCCAGCACTTTGGGAGGCTGAGGTGGGAGAATGACTCGACGTCAAGAGTTAGAGACCAGCCTGAGAGACACAGCAAGATGCTCACCTGTAGTCTCAGCTACTCTGGACGCTGAGACAGGAGGATCACTTGAGCCAGGAGTTTCAGACTGCAGTGAGCTAATGATAGCCTGGGTGTCAGACAGAGACTCTGTCTCTAAGGAAAAAAAAAAAAGAGTAGGGAAGTTAAAATGAGGTTATTATTAGTGTGGCCTGATCCACTGGGATTCGTGGCCTTACAAGAAGAGGAAATCAAGGCACATACCTCTGCACCGTAGATGCATACACAGAGACACCAGGGACACAGAGACACCACAGATGCATACACAGAGACACCAGGGACACAGAGACACCACAGATGCACATGCAGAGACACCAGGGACACACCCATAGAGACACCGGGTTTTCACACACAGAGAGACCAGGGATGTACCCACAGAGACACCAGGGACACAGAGACACCAGGGACGCACACATAGAGACACCAGGGATGCACACACAGAGACACCAGGGACACAGAGACACCAGGGACGCATCCACAGAGACCCCAGGGATGCACACAGAGAGACACCAGGGATGCACCCACAGAGAGACCCAGGACACACACACACAGAGACCCCAGAGATGCACACACAGAGACCCCAGGGTCGCACACACAGAGAGACCCTAGGGACACACCCACAGAGACCCAGGGACCCACACACAGAGAGACCCTAGGGACACACCCACGGAGACCCCAGGGTCGCACACACGGAGACCCTAGGGACACACCCGCAGAGACCCCAGGGACGCACACACAGGGGAATGAGTGTGTGGAGAACACAGTGTGAAGGTGGCCGTCTGCAAGTCAGAGACACCTGCTGACCCCTTGCTCCTAGGCCTCTCTCCAGTCTCCAGAATTGCAAGAAAAGGAATTTCTATGGCTTAAGCCACCCAGGCTGTGGCATTTTGTCAGGGCATCTCCAGGGCACTAATGTTGCACCCTCATTCAATTCGAAGGTGATGAGTTTGAATCACAGGTCCACCACATGCTAATATGTCCTTTGAGGCAGATTATTTCAAATAAACTGTTTTAGATTTTAGAATAGTATTAGATTTAAAGAAAAGATGCAAAGACAGTACAGAGAGTTCCTAGAAACCCCATGCCCAGTGCTCCCCACACTAGTCTGGTACTATTAAAAAGAGTCTTGTCACAATTAATGAACCAATACTGATTCATTAATTACTGTTAAAGTTCATGCTTAATTTGAACTTTCTTAATTTTTACCTAACTGTGTTTTCTATTTCATATCCCCTCCAGACAGCACCTAATGATGATTCTCCCTGTCTCCTTAGCCTCCTCTCGGCTGGGGCAGTCTCCTTGACCTGCCTTGTTTGATGACCTGCACAGTTTTGAGGAGCATTGATCGGGCATTTTGCAGAATGTCCAAAGTTCTTAGGGATTTGTTGCATGTTTTCCTCAGGTTAGACTTGTGTTATGAGCTTTGGGGAGAAAGCCCACAGGGGTAAAGGGTAATTCTCACCTCACCACGTGGCATCGAGGCCCCATACCATCAACATGGTTTATCACCGTTGATGTTGACCTTGCTCAGGGGCGACGGTAGCGTCTGCCAGATTTCTCCACCATGACATTAGTCCTTTCCCCCTTTTCATACAGTAAGCCAAGATTTTAATCCCCAAACCTCAGTTTCTTCCTGTCATAAAATATGGCTGAAACTAACTCAAGAAGTTTTGGGAGCAATTACACAAAACGATATGAGCTGCTGGTTTTCAAGGCTCCTATGGAATTAGGAAGAGGGATCAGAAGCAGGGTGACTTCACACACAATAAGGTTTACCACTCTTAGCAAGAGTCAACCACTTTTCTTAAGTAAATGTTCCCTGGATTGTTTCAGGCCTTTATTTGATTAGTGGAGAGCTGGAAAAGTTCAAGTTGACCAGTGCTCTCACTGCTTTTATGAAGGAAAGGACTTTTGAGGTTTTTTGCTCTGCCTTTTCTAGGGATATACACTAATCTCATATTTAGTTGCACATTTTTAATTTCTAAAATTTTCTTACAAAAGAGCCAAAAACATTGATAAGCTGAAGACCTCACATAAATTTATCTTTCCTTGGTACCAAGCAACTATTTTAAGTTCCTGAGAAATATAACTCATTTAATCTTCACTACAATCTCACGAGGGAGGTCCTAACAACTGTACTTAGAAGTGTAGTTAAGCTTTGATACTAAGATAAGAGCCCTAAAATTTTATAACTTTTTAGTAAATTAATATCCCAAGGTACCCGGATGGATATATTACTCAGACACACTGCCACTGGAGACCCTGCAGGTGACCACTACACTACACTTAAAGTTGGGGGCAGGAGCTTTCTGTTATTATAACAGCAGCCTCGGGGCCCCACGCCCATCATCTAGTTTCTGCAGTCAGGTTTTGGGTATTTTTTAAAGTTAACTTCATTTCTTCTTCTCAGCCTATTCCCAGTTAGACCAAATGGTTTTTCCTTTGAAATTAGACAAGATTTCTCCAGCATGAAGCTTCTTTTTTTAATTCTAAATATGTATTAAAGTTTATCAGTTTCATAAATTATCTTTCAGCAATCCTATGAAACAATATTTACTTAATGACCTTTCAGTGCTATTACTGTCTATTTTTTATTGAAATGCTACTAAGACAAAAATAAAGCATAGAAGTTTCACAGTATGATATCCAGTCGATATATTGCTGTTTTATACTATATAAATTATAATTCAAAAGAAGATCTAAAAATTTAGGCAAAAGACTGAATTTCCATGAAAGAACTAAAGTAAGCACCAAATTTTAAAGTTTATGCTAAAAGCACAATTTGGTGTTCAGAGAATGGAAAGATGGGGGATGGTAAAAATAGAGCAGGGGAGACCAGGAATGCGCCCCTAAAATACAAGGAACAATTTGTAGCTGGTGAGGTGGGGCAAGGGCGCTCCGGAATCTCTCTGAGCACAGGGAAGGGCAAAAGTGGCAATACATGTATTTTCTATATTTTTCCAGAAATGATCTATTATAGTAGACTGAAGAGGAAGCTGGGTCAGCGGGAAGCCCGATGATTAGAATGAACTTAGCATGTTTGTTGAGACACAGAAGCATAATTTGTGTGTTGAAGAGGAGGCAATGGAGAAAAGGTGCTGGAGATTACAGGTGAACCAAAGGTATCTTTCATCACTAGAAAACGAGGTCTCTGGTTTCTCAGCCCAAGCCATTACTTTTTTCTAATTGTCCTCTCTCTTGAATGCATTCTCTCTCTCTGCATCTCTCTTTCTCTCTTCTCCCCCTCCCTCCCTTCCTCCCTCTCTCTCTCTTTTCTGAATTTTGTTTGTTACCTTTAATAGGTACAATCTTCAAGCAAGATTTGTGACTTACCAGGAGTTAGGAGTGCCAGACTGTCCCAGTCATTAAGCTCATCCTAAGGATTCCCTGGAGAGGGTGGAAGAGCAAGCATCACAGTGGTAGATTACAATGCGTCTGACACGCCTCGCCAGCTTCATAATTCCTACTATTTCTGTCATTGACACAAAGGACACCTGATCAATTTGTGCTTCTTATTTTATTCTGATATGTTATACTCTAAAACCAGTGCTTTATTTAAATAAAGTAGAAAAAATGTGTATGTTAAGGCTCCTTTTCATAGAATTCTGGTGCACAGATTGAATGATGCCCAGTCATCAAGTTCATGTTAGACTTCTTAGAGAGAGAGGAGTGGAGTTCTGTGATGCCCACTCTCAGTGACTGTGGCAGTGAACTAGAGTGCCCCTGGCAATTTGCACTTGGATGGAAAGCATAACTCCCATTTTCCCAGTAGGATAATAAAAACACATGAAATAAGTTAAGGAATCATTAGAAAGAAATAGATATCTGAACAATTAAAATGAGCCTAAAAATGGACTTAAATTTTGAATGCCACTGGGACACCAAAATAAGACTTCCGATTTCAGTGTCCAATGTTAGTGCCCAGAATCTCTTTTTCTAGTTTACACTAGCTTTATTTTATTATGCTTTTCCTTTAGTATAAAAGTACTAGAAAAACTCAGAAAAACACAAAGAAAAAAGTGCCCATAATCACTCTATACATTATTTTTTCCATGCATTAAAATATGCTTTAAAAAATTCTGCACACATGACCTGACATTAAATCATCCTCGGCGTTTTCCTGGCTGCATATCAGACATCATATGAAGTGTTCATTTCACTTACTTATCAAGATTGCTCCCAATTTTTTCCCTAGTGCAACAAACATCCTTGTATCTACTTCTTTCAATGTATATAAAATTTCATTTTAAAGAGTAATGCTGACTGAGAACTATACCATGAAAATTATAATCCCCCTCATTTTCACTATGTTCAAATAAAAAAATATAATTAAAATTATGCACATCACCTCCACCTCTCCCATCAGGTATTTGATGGTACCTGATAATTGGTAAACTGCCTTAACAGGGATCTCATTTACACTAATTACCAAAATCCAATAAGGTTGAAATTTATTGTCCTGTTCAGTGAATCATAATCTGGCAGCTCTTACTAGCAAGGTAGGCGTTTGTGCCTGGCTGTTAACAGATTGTCTGAAAAAGCATTTTTCTGATTACTTTCTAATGAACTTATGAGACAAGATTATAAGAAAAACATCGCTAAATTTCTCTATCGAAAAAAGTTCGGGCTCATTTTACGTGTGGATTTCTCACAGAGAAAAAGAAAACTCTTTCAATTGATACATGTATATTACAGGAAAATCGTATACTTTAGAGAACTAAACTCAGGCAACTGTCTGAGCCGAGCGTTTCCCTGGTGACGTCCACCAGAGACAGACGTCGTGCTGAGGGGAC
>NW_003852429.1:16478144-16528438 GCF_000181295.1 Otolemur garnettii
TTATTTGTTTATAATAAAAATGAAGGAATTATAGTTTTCACAATCTAGTTCTTGCTGAGGTTTACTCTTTAAAATGAAATTCCATTTTCAAGCTGGGAAAATTTAATTACAAAAACATGTCAAGAATATAGACAGGCAAATCCTAATCTAGGCTGCTTCAGTTCAGTGACCTCCTGTCACCCCAACAGAACTTCTGTGTGGTTACAGTAGCTTCCTGGTTCATTTGTGTCATTTTTAATAAACAATCACATTTTTATTTAATTTTTTTTTTAAAGTTTCCACATATTGAATAACCAAATTTGGTCTAGTTTTTTGATACCAAGATCAATACAAAGATAACATTTTTCTACCAGAAAGAGTCACTGTAGTCACATAGTCTAGGGCAAGACCCGTGAGCACGCGGCCTGGCATTCATATTCCCAAACTCTAAGGACAGTGCTAATCACAGCTATGAGTGTAAATAGGTATTTTTCATTTGTTGGCACTTCCTAGTTTCAATAAATAACACAAAAACACAGTACAAAATGTAGAAGCCTCAAAAGAGAGTGCAAAGAGGAAAGGAAATCCTTTTAAATGCAGTCAGGCATTGCTTATCTGCCATCGACGGGAGCCATTCTGAGGAACGCAGTGTTGGGTGATTTTGTCCTCGTGTGAACACCACAGCCTGCACTTACCCAACCCAGAGGGTGCAGCCTGCTGCACACGGGGGCTGCGTGGGATAAGGTATAAACCTGGACTGCACGGCACTGAATGGAATACTGTAGGCAGTCGCAACACAAAGGTAGGCATTTATGTATTTAAACATTTCTAAACATTGGCTCGGTGCCCCGTAGCACAGTGGTTACATACAGCGCCAGCCACATGCACAGAACATGGCGGGTTCAAGCTAAACAACAATGACAGTTACAACAAGAAAATAGCCGGGCATTGCGGTGGGTACCTGTAGTCCCAGCTATGTGGGAAGCTGAGGCAAGAGAATCCCTTAAGCCCAAGAGTTTGAGATTGCTGTGAGCTGTGATATCATAGCACTCTACCGAGGGTAACATAGTGAGACTCTGTCTCAAAAAAAAAAAATTCTAAACATAGAAAGATACAGTAAATTGTGGCATGTATAGGACATGATTTACATTAAATAGCTAGAGAAAAAAATATGATATTACACCCAGGATCTTGGTTTTATAAGGTTTTTATAAATCCTTTCATTGTCTTCATCTTATCAGACATGCTCCAAATTACACAGTGACTCACTGGCCAAAGAAAATCAGTTTATAAATATCAATAATAGAAATTTATTTCTATGAACTATTGGTTTCCTCACAATCATTTAAATTAGTCTTGTGGATTCCTGCCACCACCCTCTCATATGTCTAGAGATACAAGATTGGAAGAAATGTACTCCAAGATAGCAAACTTATCCCAAAGCAAAACCTATAGTTTTCTTGCTCTTAATGAGCTAATTTATATACAGTCATATCCCAGCTATCTAAAACTGGCTTCGGTCCCTGATGCCCATCTCTCTCATTATAAATGTTCCAGCTTATCACAAATCATTCAGTATCGCTCACGCCTTTGAGGCTTGGCTGTACCAGTGAAGGAGAAAGGTCACGGCACAGTTCTTCCAGAACGGTAATTAATAAGAAGCAGCATTTACACAGGACTTTACATCATCAAAGGGCTTTGCAAACACTAATTAACCCGAAAACCTTTTAAAGGAAGTGAGTAGGGATTAGCATTTGTTTTATGAATGGACACTGACTTGCATATAACTGTGATTACACATGGTCTAAAGGGGTTGCCCACAAGTAATGTAATGTATTTTCCCATTACATTTCAAATGATTCCAGAGCAAGTCTTCTCAGCCTCAGGCCTATTGGCATTTTGGCTAATTGTTGGGGGGCCATTCTGCTCGCTGTAGGGTACTTAATAACATCCCTGGGCTCTGCTCACTGGGTACCAGCAGCACCACTGCAGCTTTGGCAAATAAAGAGTCCAGATGTTGGCTTCTGGATGGGGTAAAAATCACCCCTGGTTGTGAACCATTGTTCATAAGGAAGAACAGTGGCCAGCCTGGCGGCTCATGCCTGTAATCCCAGCATTCCAGGAGGCTGAGGTGGGAGGACTGACTGAGCTCAGGAGTTGGAGAACACCTGAGCAAGAGCGAAACCCCACCCCTAAAAATAGCTGGGTGGGCAGCTGTAGTCCCACCTACTCAGGAGGCTGAGGCAAGAGGATCAGTTGAGCCCAAGATTTTGAGCTTGCTGTGAGCTGTGATGCCCCAGCACTCTACCCAGGGAACAAAATGAGACTGTCTCAAAAAAATAAAAATAAAGGGAGGACAAGAAAGATTGGCAATGCCTGTTGCCAAGTGTTTCCTTACAAACACTTCTCTGCATGTCTCTTCTTTTACTACTGTGCGTCACAGCATCTCCACACCTGTCATCGTTCCTTTTCACACCAGGGACAGGTACAGAAGCCACCCATACAGCACAGTGTTCCAAGCACCATTCTAATGCACACACATGCACTTATATTTAATCTTCAAAACAATGCTATAAAACAGACACCATTATTATGCTGTTTTATAGAAGCAGCAGTAAAGGCATGGAAAATTTGCATAACTTGCCCAAGTAGAGAAACCAGATTTCAAGTCCAGACTGATGGTTTCCAGAGTCTTGTGAGTATTTTTTTTTTTTTTAGGCAGAGAGATTTTCAGCAGTGGATGGTTAATTTCATATGTGCCATAACTAAATCTTTAAGAAAATGACAGCAGTACTATGAATTTTTTTAATAAAGGAAAGTTTCAGAAAGAAATGGGGAGAGGCAAGTCTGTGCAGGTGTCAAGTCTGATTCCAGAGGCAAGACTTGCTCTGGAATCATTTGAAATGTAATAGAAAAATACATTACATTACTTGTGGGCAACTCCTTTAGACCATGTGTAAAGACAGAGTTATTCATAACTTCAAAGAGCTAAACTAAAAAATAATAGTAGATGAATAAAGAGGCAGAAAAATGCAAAATAATTCTACATTCGGAGGTGGTAAGGAAAAAGACTAAAGTGTCATGACTAGCCAATTGGGGTAGTTTTTGTGAATAAAAATGGCTTGTGATCTATGACTTTAGAGGTGAATAAAATTTGGAAATTTGAAGATTATTGTGGCATATGCTCTGAGATAGCATTTCAGATAAAAGAAATAGGATATTCATGGGATTTGAAAGGGCTAAGTGTAGTCAGTTTGGCTGGAGTTAGCTAAACAAAGATAGAGAAAAATGAAAAATTAGTTTGAAGTTAGATTACAGGCGAATTACAGTCAATTTGGATTCCTTCCAGTAGGCACCACAGAGCAAACGAAGGAGAAACGGGAAGGATTCTTGGTGCACCCAGTGCACTGAGCTCTGCTGAGCTTCTCAGAGATGGGAGCGTGAGCAGAAGCGTGTTACTCATCAGTTGCTGTGTTCCCTCCTGAAGCTCCACTGAGGACGCATCTGCTTCCCTGATCTCACGCTTGTGGGCAACCTTTCGTTTCTTGCAGCCATAGGATCCAGGACAACTTGGTTCCGTAAAAATAAACAGGGAGAGGAATGAGGGGCCTCTGGGCTGGGGGACAGGGATAGTGGCAGGGAGACTGCTAAGTCTGCAGCACGATTGACACTTCTATAATGTAATGTGATCATGGGAGTGACATTCCATCGCCTCTTCATCTTCTGCTGATAAGCAGAAAAGCACAGGTCCTGCCCACAACCAAGTGGAGAGGATTCTACTAGCACATGAACACCAGCAGCAGTGACATGGGACCACTTTAAATGTGCCCACTACCTCTGTCTTCTGACCCCAGCTAGTAACACTCCCTCCCAAGAGTCAGCAAAATACAAAACTCATCAGCTACACCAGGCTCAGATTCCTGTTGCAAACTGTTAAGTGCAGCTCTCTGTCTGTGTACCTAACAGGAGAGAGACTCGGTCTGCCCCTGACATATCCAACGTGCAATGGTGGGACAGACACATCTGATAGCTGCAGACATTTTCCCTCGAAAGGGGGTGGAGGGAATGGAAGGTAAAATGGCATTTCTGAATCTAGCCAAACAGAGGTCAGCATTCCTTGACAGCTTTCGAAGCATGGGCATCATTCTCTGTGCCTGTGAGTCCTACCCTCTGACTCAGGGGTCGATCCTCCCAATTGTCCTTTCTTCAGGAAAGAAAGCAAATGCTTGAAGCTGAGTAGCTTTCTGAAACTGCTTCCTGCCAGGAGAATGTTGGTCGCCCCTCAACCTCCATGCATTTTATTGCTTCCTGTTCCTGTCAATCCAAACTGGCTATTTCTGCTGAAATAATTTTCTAGTTTTTTTTTTTTTTTTTAATTGTTTAACATAGAGTCTCACTCTGTCACAGTATCACCCTGGGTAGAGTGCCAGGGCATCGTAGCTCACAGCAACCTCAAACCCTTCAAGTGATCATCTTGCCTCAGCCTCCCAAGTAGCTGGGACTACTGGCACCTGGCTAGTTTCTCTATTCTTAGTGAAGATGGGGTCTTACTCTTGCTCAGGCTGATCTAGAACTGAGCTCAAGCATTCTACCTGCGTCAAGCCTCCCAGAGTGCCGGGATTACAGGAGTGAGCCACGTGCCTGACTACTCCTGAGGATTTCAATGGAGTTCCCTTCATTAGACAAAAGCCACACCACAGATCTTTGCAATGTCAGTAAGCATTCCCTCCCTTCACACCCCTGCTGAGATGGCCAAGGGACAACACATCCCACCTTCCCACAGTCCCTTCTAGGTTGATTGGGAGGATCTGAAAGGGCACTTTGAGAAACTAAATCGTCTGATCTTAGGTATAGCCAAGTTAGAGCAAAGTTCGCATAATCACATCTTCAGCTATTTTCTACATTCTACACTGTTTGGAAACAATTTCTTAATTTCAGCAGCTTTTCCTTTCTGGAGATATAAAGAATTTCCAGAATCATCAATTGCTGGTTCTTTTTTTGCTTAGCAGACAAAGCCAGATTTGTTTAACTCCTTCCACATTTTATTATACTTTAAGCAACAAGGAACCAGGTGGCATCGGTAACACTTGCCTCGGAAATCTCTGCATTTGTGTAACAAAGTTCATCACCTACAAGTTCTTCTTTTTAGGAGACAATTTCTCTAAGCTTTTACCACTAAGTAACACTGATGCCCTTTCCCCAGCTTCTGGTAATACAGTCCTCACTCTTTTCTGAGATCTCATCAGCGTGACGCTGAAATCCAGACTGCTACCAACAGTCTGCTCTGGGATTCAAGCTGCTTCTATTATGCACTTCAGATTTCTTACCAACTCTGACCATGACCCATTTCCAAAGTCATTTTGTACATGTTTATTAAGAGGCACCCCACTTCTGGAACCCAAACTCCGTGTTAGCTTACTGCTGCTGCTTTTCATCGGAAGGACAGAGAACCATTACTTGCATACTTTCACAGTTGCTGCCAGAACTCAGTCCCTTAAGGCTGTGGGACCTATTTTTCTCTTCTTCTTCAAAGATAACATAAGGGGAGAGAGAGATCGTTCTCAGCTGAGTCGCCAGACTACATCAAGACATTCCTGCTATCCCCAGTCTAAATACCTGACCACAATTAAAATGGCTGTTTCGTACCATCACTAAGCTTTGGGTTGACTTACTACACAAAAATAGTGACTATAATATATAAGGCCAATTTTCCTTTTGTTAACAAGTAAATTCAGTTTAGTTCTCATTAAATAAGTTATAAAAGTAGCCATGATTTGTTGGCAGAAATTTTAAAATTGCATACTGGATCCTATTTAGGACACTATTATACATTAAAATATTTGCTAAAAATGTACTGCAAGTTTCATCATGAAGAATATATTTAGAAATACTTTAATTTGCTGATTTTTAAATTTTGAAAATTATACTTCAAAAAAAGACAAGTAGATTGCTTTTTGAAAATGGTCGTGATTTTTCTCTAAGTGCTAGACAGAGAGAATGGAGCTTTTTAAAGGTGCAACTCTACAAAGAAATACATTGAGCCTATGACAAGTGTTCGATTACTAATAAATAAAAGATAAATTGGGTGTAATTGTTGATATAGTTTCTCTTTTGTTCAACATTGTTTTTAAAGCTGTTAGAAAACACTTCAGATGCTACATAAGAATTTTGATCAGGTGAATCCAAGTTATTAATCTGGTAACAATCATCTTGACGGTATTTATAATATTACTATGTATATGCTTTCCATTAACTTGTTGTATCTTACTTAATACACCTTGTTTTCATTCTTTTATTACAGATATATTATGAGACAAATTAAGTCATGTGTAACTAAGAAAAAAATTCAGAACTCAATTGAGTGAACATATGACTCGGTAAATGAGCAACAAGGCCACTTGACAGACACAGCTAACATAAGAGTTCACTTAATTTCCCATTGGAGTAAGAACATTTCAAATTTCTCCTTTTATTTTTCTTTTCTTTTCTTTTCTTTTCTTTTTTTTTTTTTGAGACAGAGTCTTACTTTGTTGCCCTAGGTAGAGTGCCATGGCATCAAAGCTTATAGCAACTTCAAACTCTTAGGCTCAAGCCATCCTTTTGCCTCAGCCTCCCGAGTAGCTGGGACTACAGGCACCTGCTACAATGCCTGGGCTAGTTTTAGAGACAGGCTCTCACTCTTGCTCAATTTGGTTTCGAACTCTTGAGCTCAAGCAATCCACCTGCCTCGGCCTCCCGGAGAGCTAGGATTACAGGCGTGAGTTACCATGCCCAGCTTTCAAATTTCTCCATCTTAAATGCGACATTCGTTGTTTTATTTATCAGTTCATATAAGAAGACAAAGATATTAAACCAATTACTAACTCTAGTCAGCGGTTTCAACCTATGGGTCGCGACCCACAGGAACTATATTAAAAGGCCACGGCATTAGGAAGGTTGAGAACCAATGCTCTATTTTTTTTGGCCTGGGCTAGGTTTGAACCCACCACCTCCAGCATATGGGGCCAGCGTACTACTCCTTTGAGCCACAGGCACCGTCCAGAGAACCACTGCTCTAGACGGAAACATCTCTATAAATTCTGAGGTCCCCAAACTACTGGTTGAAAAATGATGCTCTATCCTAAGCCCAGCACATTCTAGATCACCTGTTGTCACCACTAAATTACATGACCCACAGCACTGTCTACAGCTATTACCAACACCAACATTCCAGCAGAAAGGAAATATTTTATAGAATGGAATTCAGGAAAACATTAGCAAAGTGACTCTGACTTGTCTTTTGGGACTTTAGTCTCAGAACTCCCCTGCCCCACACACACACTCCTAAATTCTTGCTCCAATACTTTTAGAAGCCATAAGAAGCATGCCCCTTCCTCACCTGAATTCTATAAAGCATGAGTTTAGGTCATGCATGGTGCTGAATGAGAGTTTTGCACTTAAGTACTATAATATGCAATTTTTAAAGAATTGAAAACCTGTATCATTCACTGAATTGAATTTCATTTCTTGAAAAGGTACACCTTGCATTTAACAGTGGCTGCCAGATATATATTCCTTAATCAGCAAGTAAGAAAATCCAGGAAACAGTATCTTCAGTATGACTATTAGGAGCTTTATTTTATCATCATTAATTCACTCTGAGTAAAATATTTTTAACTAGATTCTGAGGAATTTGTGAATTTTGTTTCATATACGTATCCCATAACAGAAAACATAACACTGATATAAAAACAACACATGCTATTATTTAACAACACTCTGTCAGAGTTATGTTAGGGCTTGGGTTTCAATCATATCCGTACAGAGTCTCTCTACAAGATGGGGCTTACACAGGTCACGTGACTGAAGTCTGTACACGGTGTTGTGGGGGAAATAACATGATGGTTTCTATCCTGAAGATACGTTTTTATGGAGTAGCTTGTTCATACATATGTTAATGCCAGAGATTAATAAAAGCAATGAATCTATGAACGATGCCTTTATTTAAAAGGGATAGAAGAATTTCATATATCCAAAGCAAAGGTTCACGGAGATGAAAAGCTGCTCCTGGGTCCATAGTGGTGATTCCCTCACCTCCTGTAGTTTCCTTCACCAAGCTGCCCACTCAGGCCCATCTACCAACCCTACCACAGATACTAGTTCAAGATCTCACTGTGAAAAGAGAAGGTGCACCAATAAGTGAACTGATGGCTCCCAGTAAATGGCTCTTGGGTGCACCAGAGTGTTGAAGTTGGAAAGGACCTATGGGACTCAGAGAGGAGAAGGCCACTTGGAAATGCTGGTCATTCAGGAGGGTGTAGGACCTCTCTGTCCCACTAAACAACCATGGACCAGGAGGCTCTGTGGCCTCTTACAGGGTCAGATCTAGAAAGAGTGACCTCAGCATGAAGGCAGCTGAAGAAACTCCAGCCCTGAAGTCATGATATGCAGACCAAACTGCCTTAAATATTTTATGAAATTTATCATGTTTTGTCATCAAACTCATCAATTACTCCTGCTCTGGGTTTGGGTTTCCAATAACACACAGATGTTTTCTCTTTATATCTAAATCTGAGTTCTATAAGATCATTTCTGAGTCTTTCTGATTCTAAAATGTTACTCCCTCACATCTTGTATATTTATCAATCTTGTAGCTTGTTTTGAGATCATATCAGATTACAGTTACACATTACAGTTTTCTTCTGCTTAAGGGTGATTTTTCTGTATGAGTTCATTTTCTGTGAAAACATTATTCTTCTGATTATTTTCTTAGTGATGTATTTGCATGTCTAGCCCCAATACTTCCTGTTGCTCATATTTAGGTGAACTTGGCTTCTGTGAATGTAGTTGGCTATGTCTTTTCCAGTATCACAGAACTCCCAGTTCTACAGCTTTTCAAAACTGTGGTGATGATTTGCTTTCTCAAGTTTGGACTGGTCCCCTGTCTACCCTTATAAGACCTTTTATTTCCTTTGCTCTGACATCTCTATTTTGCTCATTTTTTATTCCACTCCCACCAGTTTACCTTCAGCATGGGGTCCTGTCCTGAAGGGATGCATGGTTCAGAGATTCACAGGAGCTGGGCTGCGCTGCCCCTGCAGATGCAGCTGGGGTTCTACTCCTCACCTGCTCCCGGACTGGACAAAGGCAGTTGCACTTTCAGTTGCTGCTTTGCCTTCCCCACTGTGTTTTTCAGTAAATGCCTGCTGAAGACAGGATTTGTTGGTTTTTCTCAAGTCCCTCTGAGACCTACACGGTCCTCCTCTACTCTTCACACCAATACTGACACCATGCAAGTCTTAACAGCTCTCACCTATTTGTTCTCATCTACTGTGTGTTTGGCTTTGGGGGAAACCGCATCACCCATTCTATTTCTATTGCAAATGTTGTCTATGGACTGTTGGTTGCCACTTATTCTGTTTAGTTTTATGTGGGAACTCCCAGAGCTTCAAAAACTGTGCTGCCAGGGCCACCATTGTCGTAAAATCCCCAAAGCCACTGGTGCTTTTTTTTGAAGCATTATCACATTTAAGAAGCCTCCTATTTTATTTATTTATTTATTTATTTATTTAGAGACAGAGTCTCACTTTGTCACCCTTGGTAGAGTGCTGTGGCATCGCAGCTCACAGCAACCTCCAGTTCCTGGGCTTAAGCGATTCTCTTGCCTCAGCCTCCCAAGTAGCTGGGACTACAGGCACCGGCCACAACACCCGGCTACTTTTTTATAGTAGTTTGGCCGGGGCTGGGTTGAAACCCACCTCAGTATATGGGGCTGGCGCCCTACCCACTGAGCCACAGGCGCCACCTTAGTTTTATTTTTATCTCTTTAAAAGAATGCTGTTGAATTTCATAACAACTTCTTATCGCTGACTTTAATCAACTAATAGTTACATGCCATAATATATATTTTTAATATTGGCTCATCCTCACATTTCTTAAACACTACTTAGAAATATTTTATTGCTTTTTTTCTTGCAATATTAATTAAAAAGTACATTGTTGAGATGTTTTATATTAAGGTAACTATGTAATCAATAGTTATGTTGATATATATATATATATAGTTTATATATTTAAATAATTTATTGAAATACAATTTACACAGAGTAAAAGGAGCAGATTGAAAGTTTAAAAGCTTGGTCAGGGGTACACATCTGTGTAAGCAACATGTTAATTAAAATAAATGTGTCTCTCTAGAAAGCCCCTCTGAGTTCATCCCTCCCTGCAGAGCCAAGTCTGTTCTAACGTCTCTCACCACAGATAAGTTTTGTGGGCTCCAAACTCCCAAGAAATAGAATCATACATGATGCTCCCTGGGATCTGGCTGCTGTCACTCAGTGGCGGGATCCACACACATAATCCTGCACATCCGTTGTCAGCCTTTGTCGTCCTGGAGCTCCATTGTCTAAATATACCACAACTTATTTATCCATTCTCCTGCTGGTAGACAAGTGACTTGTTTCCAGTTTGGGGCTGTTATAATAAAGCTTCTTCAGTTTCTTGTACTGATCATTCTGCAGACAGTTTTCCCATCTCTCGTGCAGGTAACCAGGAGTAGATTTGCTAAATCACAGAGGAGATGTAAAACTTTAAATATTACCAGTTTCTCAAAGTGGCATCACTGTTTTACCTTCCCACTGGCAATGTGTGAAAGTTCTGGTTGCTCAAATTCTGTATTATTTTTGTTAGGTGGTAATATCAAGATTCCTAAACCCTAAGAAATGATTTGGGAAGGCTCCCATGTTTCTTCTATGCTCCAAAGTGTTTCAAATATTGAAAGATGTATTTGTTCCTCCCCTGATATCTGCTGTGTGGGGTCACCAGGGTTTATGTGCTTACTGCAGCTGCCCAGATGGGTGGGTGGGTCCTCTTCCTGACCCCAGGACCTCACTGCAGAACATGATGTCTCGTCCACTGGGCAGAGGCAGTGGAAGCATCAGCACCCCCTTAATAGAATCCCCAGAAAGCTCTTAACATTTATAGCGTGTAGGGACAGAGAAGTCAAAGACTTCATTAGAAAATCCTATATATAACTTTAAGAGGGAAAAGCCAAGAAATCAAACTAGAAGTTTAGACAATTCTTCAAAATGGTTGCATGTGAAAAGATACATCGAGAAGAGAATATATGGTTGTTGATATGCTGAGGTAAACGGTCTCTAAAGAAAGAGAAGGAATCATTACTTATTCTCGTAAAGTCCTTACTTACCCACTAAAATGTGAACTCAATGAAGGCAGGAATTTCTTCCCTCTTTGATAACTACTGTTTGACAAAGAAGTAGAAAAGAGCCTAGAATTCAGGAGGCGCTTATATTTGTGAATGATTAAATAACAATTAAGGGGAAATCAATCAATAAATAATGGGGCAAAAGGTAACTGTTGGAGGTGATGGAAGAGTTTGTGGTCTGATTGTAGTGGTCTCACAGACATACACTTGGCTCAAAACTCATCAAGTTGTATACACTAAACATATCCAGCTTTGTGTATGTCAACCACACCTTAGTACATTGATCGTGTGAACTAAAATAAAATCTCAAGGCTTCCCTCCACCCAGTGACTGACAGAACCCCCTTCTTGGCCAAGGGAATTCCTAAAACTGAGTTTTTAGCCATTAAAGAGGAGATGAGACAGGCCGCATAATGCCTCCCCCCCTTGGAGATGTCCTCTAAGATTCACTAACAGGCCTAAGGCTATGCAAGTTCCTCAAAATACACAACAAACCACTTGAGTCTGTCCCTAACTTTATCTGTAATTAACACCCCCTTTATCTTAAGCATTCCTTTTCACTGACTCCTGTTCTTTTAGACAGAGCCTAACTCTTTCAGCCAACTGTCAGGTGGAGTCTTTAAACTCCCCTATAACTTGTAATATTCTCTCCAAATATTCCCCCCAATTTTCCCCTTCACCAGAAAAGCCCTTCCGTACCCTATGGCCTTGATGAAATTCTACTTCTCCTTCCACAATCTACTCACTTATTAACCTCTCTGTGTTTAACTAACCCTATCAGAGAAGATCTGGGTAAGGGCACCAGATAACAGCAGTAAGGTCCTTACTCTTTGCTGTGTGCCACAATTCTGTCCTCAGATATTCTGGTGAGATAGCCGTCCTTTCCGTTTGAAAATTCAGAAACCAATGTTCAAAGAGATTGAACTGCTCAAAATAACATAGAAAATTGGTGGTCAAACTGAAATTAAGCCAAGATGACTTGAATGTCAACCTTGTACTCTTTTCCCTACACCATATGGCTTTCTAGAGCAATCCTTCCCTTAACTAGGAAACATTTATCTTTTGTATTCCAATTATTTTTATCTTTTAGTACAATGTGAGCCCCTTGAGGGGAGGGATTGTTTAATTCCCTTTTTTACTGAAATGATTATAAATGAGAGTAAGAATTTATTCCCAGTTGAAAGGGAATACTATAGCTATTTACAGTTCTAGTGCTGAAAGAATTCCCTATTAGATAATTTTAAGTTAAATACAACCTATTTCCTCAAAAGTCAGGATTCCAACAGTCCAAAGCACCCTGTTCAGTCTGATCTTAGGCAAAGTACAAGTATGGAGCAGCTACTCTGGCCACCTGACTTTCAAAAAGGTGCCATCAGCCTGAAGAAATAAATGAAGTCTTTGAGGACGATTCTAGTTCGTCAGAGACACAGAAGATGGAGGGGTTCTTAGTAATCTGCCATCTTGCATCCTGGCAAGAAATGACAGCCTTGGAGAATAAAAGCAAAGTATATTTTTCAGTCTGCTTCATATTTCTTACATAAATAATTGACAAGTTTTTCTTTTTCATTCTATTCTATTCTAGTGGTAGGAAATAAAGAGGTAGGAACCAACATGCCATAGGGAAAATAAATCAGAGTGACAAGATAGAAGTGGTAAGGGTGCTGGTGGGGTAAATAAAAGGAGAGACCTGAAGGAGGTTCTAAGAAAAAACAGGCCAGTGTGGCTAGAGTTTGGTAAGTAATGGGAGTAACTGGTGGGAAATGAAGTTAGAGTACCAACCAAAGCTTGGTTAGTACCAGCAACAGCCCATGTTCAAGTCTTTGGCTGTCATAAGTGATGACAATCCAGTGGTTTTGACTAGGAGAGTAACACAATATGACTTGGATCTTCAAAAATAGACATGATTTGGAGAATAGAAAGTTATAAAGTAAGAGCATCAGGAGGAAGGCCATGGAGGTCACCGAAACAACCCAGTAAGGAGACAGAGATGCTATTGGTGTGGCATCTGTGTCTGGTAAGGTGTGAAAAGTCATACTCTGAATGCATCTAAAGCTCTAGCTAACAAGTTCCACTGTGTATTAAAGGTATGAGAACAGATGGAATCCAGGATGAGCCTGTGGTGATTAGATGCACTAGCAAGGAGCGAAATACTGAAGAAACTATGAGAAACCAAGAGTTCTATTATGAAAAATTTACAGATGAAATTATGTGACCTAGGATTACCTCCATCACTGATAACTAGAAACTGGGTGATGTGCCCACGCAGGGTCATTGTGATATTATCTTTTGTATGTTTTAATTTCTCTATAATAAAACTTTTTTTATTTGTTTTTGAGACAGAGTCTCTCTCACTATGTCGCCCTTGGTAGAGTGTCATGGTGTCACAGTTCACAGGCACCTCAGACTCCTGGGCTCAATGAGCCATTCTCTTGCCTCAGTCTCCTGAGTAGCTGGGACTACAGGTGCCCGCCACAATGCTTGGCTTTTTTTTTTTTTTTTAGTTAATCATTGTTGTTTAGCAGGCCCAGGCCAAGCCCCAGAGTATGTGGCTGGCGCCATAAGCCCTGAGCTACAACAGGCACCAAGCCAATAAAACTTTTTAGAATAGTAATAAACATACTAAGTTTGAGAAGCCCTTAGATGTCATGTGGAGGCATCATACAGATAGATAGATAATAAGTAGTTCAGCAATGAAATCAGGGCTAAAGAAATGTGAGAATTATCAGTAAATTTAAAGCCATGGAACAGGATGAGAATACTTACCGTGTGAATAAAAACAGAAAATAGGTCCAGCAATAGGACATAATTTAGGTCTAATTGTTGTGAGAAACTGAACTCTACAATATTTAGAGATTTGCAAAATGAGAAGAATTAAAAAAAATGTCTTCCTAAGATTTATCAGTTTATATCAAAAGTCACCGAAAAATACATAACTTTGAAACAGTACTTCCACTTCTACGAATGTATCCTGAGAAATGAACAGGACCAGTATACACAGACAACGTAAAAGATTTCCTACAGAGCTGAATCAGGAAGAGAACAAAAGGGGCTGGTGGGATGGCAAATAGCCCAAAAAGTGAACAGGAGTGGGCCAGCTAGACACACTACAGGACACTGCATGGAAAACTGGTCAGCAGTTCAACTGGATTAGGTATATTTTAGTGACCTGTAAATATTTTCACAATTCACTGAGAATAGCTGATTAAATTAAGCATTAGAGTTTACATTATGCATATTTTTTGCATTAAGTATTTATTTTATTTTTTCCTTACCATTGATAAGGTAAAGTAGTAAAAGGTATTATCTTTGGTAGTAAGATTATGGCCTTCCCTCCACATTTTCCTGTATATTTCAATTTTTCTCAATAGACATAAAAATATACATTCAAAAAAAATTTTTTTTGAGACAGAGTCTCACTATGTTGCCCTCATTAGAGTGCAGTGGCATCACAGCTCACAGCAACCTCAAACTCTTGGGCTTAAGTGATTCTCTTGCCTCAGCCTCTCAAGTAGCTGGGACTACAGGCGCCTGCCACAACACCTGGGTATTTTTTGGCTGTAGTTGTCTTTGTGTTTGGCAGGCCTGGGCTGGGTTCAAATCCGCCAGCTCCAGTGTATGTGGCTGGCACCCTAACCACTGAACTATAAGTGCCAAGCCTACATTCAAAATTTTTAAGAAAACTCACTCAGTAATGTGAAATTCAAAGGACATTAAAAAGAGACCTGATTCAAACCAGTCAAAAGTTGTATTGACACCATTAAATCTATTGTTGAAGTAATTACTGTGAATTGTTTTAAAATAAAGTAACAGAACATAAGCAATTATTTTAATAGCAACAGTATATTAAATATTTTATTTAAATTAAGAAGCATAACAAAAATCACATACATTTGTTCCACTGTTTGGATAAAATTTCCAATTACTTTCAAATAACTTATACATAGTACCTCACATATTAAATTCCATACATTTCAATATGGTCATGAAAGCATATTTTCCAAAATATATAAGCTGTATTCCCAAGTTTAGTATACTATAAATCCAGACATAATAAATACTATACACTTCAACTTTAAGTAACCTAATTATAAAAGTCATTTTATAAAGTCACAGCAATTTTCTTCTCCCCAATCAAAGTTACAGCACACCTGCCACGTGGATACCAAATCAGGGCTGATAGCTGGGAAAATCATCTCTTGTGAATGCTATTCACACTGGAGTAAAAACTCACGTAAAAATACTTTAAAACATGTTCTATTTCAGACAAAAAATTAAATCTAGGCTATTTTTCAAATTGCAAGATTTATTTTTTTAATAAAGCCAATTTATTTTTCAGTTTCTAGACCATTAAGTCTTATTCATCTTCCCTAATTTAGCTAAGAACATCTTTGACAAGGTTTTAATGTGCTTGCCCTTAAACTTAAAAAAAAAAATAAAATTGTTTACAACATTTTATATTTAAAAGAGGCATTCTAGCCTTGATGTAAAGACATATTCCTACAAGTGCAATTATAGCAATTCTGTCCTTTATTCTTGTAATGCTTTAATTAGATTAAAAACCATTATTAAATTTTTTGACTTCTGAGCCACTACCTTTAATGACTTTTTAAAAATGTATTTAATATCTGAGTCAAAATTATAGATTTCTATATGGATATTATGCAGACACCTCTTCTTTAAACTGTTCATTTCTTCTTGGTTATAAAACTCATCAAATACTACACTACTAAAATACTTTTTTTCCTTCTTGACTGTGAGCCATTCAGTGTCTTTTCAAACTTAAAAGTTAAAATTGATTTCCTGTATCCAATAATACTTTTTAAGGACAGATTTTTAAGAGTCAAAAATAAAATGCAGTTTAGTATTTTATCATTACTCTCTATTACAATGAGCCTGCCAAATCAGAGGCTTTCTCCACCAGGAAAACCAGCTCAAATCAAATATTGATTTTCCTCCTGTAATTCATGTTTGTCTATTGAATCAGTTACCCAATCTTCTTTAAGAATTTTAAACTTTCTTTTCATCTTTCTCCTAAAAGCTTTAAAATTTGCAACACGACTATGATCCTCCCCAATGATGACATGAGACACTCCCTCAGCTAAACAAGAAACTACTTTTGCTCCGTGAAATCGAAGCTCCAAGGCTTTAATAGCTAATCTTGTTCCCTCAGTTCTCGTACTCAAGTCATTAATAACGGTATACAAGTCCAAATAAATGGTGTGGCGCCGAAACAGACTGAGAGGAGAGTGGTCCCAGGAATATCGATATTCTAAATCGGCAATCACAGAAGCCATTTCTTTCGGAGTCTGCTTATTAGAACTTCTAATTCCTGAGAATACTTCCTTCAGTTGGTTCAAATCTGTATCAACAAAATAACTATCACCATAGCAGTCGTATTCACGGGCAAAATGTTCTTTGGTGGATGGACACATATGGATCATAAAGCGAGGCTGCCACGGCACACAGGTTTTGGTCTTAAAACACTCCAAAAGCCAGGCAGGTTTGACCACATCATGTTCATTTGAAGAAATGATGTTCTTCACCCTGATGTTCTCAGACCCTGCAATCACACAGTACGTGTCTGGACCTGGATTTTGTACTATATAACCCCCAAATTCTGCAATTCTATTCTCCAGGTCAGGCTTGGGATGGCTGGCTGTTCCATTCATAACACAGAACTCAACGTCTTCAAACACATTAGAAACTTTGTTAATATTAGACAGGTTAGGCGCTTTTAAATGTTCAATAACTCCAATGACTTTCTTTATCTTTGGGGCAGCTTTCCGCTTTTTTTCTTGTGGTTCATCATCAATACCTACAAAAAAGTGTTTTGAGGCAAGCTTTCCAGATGCTTTCCCCCTAAGCTGCTCCAAGTCATCCAGAGTCATGCATTCGTGCCACTCCTTGTCATCTCTTATCTTTTCAATTCGTGGAAAACGCAACGTGCAGCCAGTTTTGTACATGTCACTGGGGACAATCTCTGCTGCCTTAACCTGAACAATGACAGAATTACAAGGCTCAATGTACACTTCTGGCTTCTCTGTTCCACATAAAATGCTACTTGGTGGAGCTTTTTTATTAAATGGTTTCCAATGTTTGGCCAATTTCAAACCCAGATCATACAGTTCTTTCATGGTGTAACCAGAGCCAACACGAGACAGTGTATGAAACACAGATGGCTTTTCCCCAGGAGGGGGCTTCTCTGCTACTGCACACAAAAAATGAGACATCATCCCACCCCGTGATCCTTTTCCCCAATAGCCTCCAACAATTAAGATGTCCAATTCATCCATTAGTCCACTGACATACTCTGGCTTAATTTTTAACCACCCTTCACCTCTTTTGTCTGGCTTGTAAATGGACAGAGGATGTTTTATCATGACTCCCTCTTCCCTTTTGTCAATTGCTTCATTCAATGCATCAATTACCTCGTTCTTACTGTGAGCTTGTGTCTTCTGCACTATTTCTATTCTACCTGGTATTGGGGTCAAAATACTGCTAAGGATCTCATGCCTTTTTCTCAGGGTCTCATGTGCTAGCTTTTTATTATTAACCATCAATACATCAAAAACACAGTAACAAGTTTGCAGATCAGAATCTTCTACCATTCTTTTAATATCAAACTTAATTCCCTTTTGCATGAAGGTTTGTGTGTTAGGGTTGTAGGCCATCATCTCACCATCAAGAATACAGATTTGTACATCTGTTTTGAAGGCATTATGAATGAATGGGGAAAGAGAACCTTTATCTGGAGAAGCACCAAACTGTTCAGTATAGTTATACCCATTTCTGGAGAAGTATTCGTATACAGTCCCATCTTTGTGCATCTGTATACGCTCTCCATCTAGCTTGGTTTCGATGTAGAAACTCTGGTGTTTCATGTCCTTCTCAATGCGCTCAATGTCTGCGATAGCAGCTAGCATTGGTTTAAAGGCAGAAAATAAAGTGATGGAAATATCACTGAGTCCTACAGAAGGATCGTGCAGTTGCCTACAGACCTTTTCCAGGTCTGTGCTGACATTATGCAACTCAACAGCATCATTATGAAAAACAGAAAATACAGTTTGCTGACTAACACCAAGCTTTAAATCTTTTAAGATCATCCGGATAAGCCACTTTTGCTCAAGTGCTGAACTCTGACTTATAAGTTGAAGAAGACTCTTCTTTACTAGGTCTTTTCTTTTAGCAGAATTATTGCTGGCAACAGAGTCTAAAAGGTCATTTACTTGCTGTATAGTTAAACTTCCTTTCTTCAAACATCTTGGCCTCAACACAAAGTATGCAATCATTGCAAAGTCTCCAGCATCTCCACGAGTTCCAGTGGGTGTTCTGTAATTTAAAAGTTTAAGGGCATCTTTTCCTTCTCTGGGCAAATTAAGCAATTCAATATAAAGCTTAGCAAGCATCGTTTCCTTGATTCCATAGGCCATTCTCTCTCTTTCTAGCTGAGGAAGAATGAGTCTCATTGCTGGGTAAAAAGAGTCTGTCACATTTTTTTGGTTCTTATGAAGGGCATCATGAAATTTTCTCCAAGAATCTAAAAATTCCCTGAAGTGTCTGATTTTTTCTTCACGTCCTTTACTTTTCTGTATTCGTTCTAAAGTTGAACATAAATCTGCGAAAGGAACATGAGATGCAACAACAGTATGTGAAGTCTGCGAGGCAGCCATGGACGCCACGGATGGTGACTCCTCTTGTGTAGCTGCTAAAGCAAAAAATGAACAGCTGTAAGTAAAGGATAAAATTCAACTAAATATATGATGTAAAGACTTTACAGAGATGACCTGGATCATAATACATGTTTATTAATGTTGCTAAATGAAAATAGATCAACGTCATAAGTGACATATCTTTTCAACCTCTACATTTAATAACTATTTTACTTTAATCCTAATTGGAACTTATGATCAAAATTATCCCCAGCTCTATTTCCTACATTTATAATACTGAAAAATCATTTCTATTTTCTCCCTAAATTGTAACTTTCATTGAATTATTCTATTGTTTAAATATTTACCACATAATACAAAAGAATAGCACTAATAATTCTGACAGAAAAAATAAGGCTCAATTCACTTCAGTTCTCAGCTAGTGAGGTAAGGTCCTTTACCGAAAATGTCTCTTCTTTCTCTGCCAAACTACCACACAGCACTAGAAACAAACTTCTTAAAATAAATATTTTTAACAAATCACTTGTTCACTCAATTGAAATTTGACTTCCTAGGAAGTCTGAAATCCCAATCACAGGTAGGGCCCTGCCAGAAACAAAAACAGTAACCTTCCAGCCAAACATAGCCACTTCTTGCCTGAGAGCAATGCCAAACAAATCACACCAACATTCAAAACCCAACTCACAATACTTGCTCATAAAGTCCTCACTTTGCCTATTTATCACAGTTACTTACCATTTTATAACTATAAATTTATTAGTACACCTTTTTGTTCACATTCCCATGCCAGTTATTCCCCAAGAATGCAGTGACTTACATATGAGCCAGGCACTGTGCTATGGACAAATATGGTATGTTTCTGCTTTAAAATTACATGTATTCTATTTTTTTTAAGAAAAAAACTACTGAGAACTAATTATAATAAAGTGCTAAATACACTGACAAAATAAAACATACGTAAAATGTTCTGAGATATTTTTCCAAAGTATCCTCTAAAGTTAGAGAAGAAAATAATAGGCACCTTGCTGTGATAGGGTATAGAATGTTTCCTAAAATGGTGACAAGTGGGAAATTACTTTGAAAATTTAAATAACCATACACGTTCCATCGGAATGTATAATATATTATAATTATTTTAATATGGTTTAAACTACATGACATTAAAATAACTTTTCCAAAAGAGACTCCAAGTAAAATATGCACTCCAGGAATATAAACTATGTTTTCTCTTGTGGTTTCAGATCTCTCCTGGCATAATACCTGGTACCCTGGGAAGCAGAGTGAGGGATGCTTAGCTGGAAGTGGGGAGATCTGTTAGAGGGCAGAGACCATAAAATTCCCCACCCCAGCAAAGAAAACAAACACACACATACACCTAGCACAGTCATGTTATCACTTAGTATACAACAAAATCAATCAAATGGCTAATAGGATACCACACTTATAATACTAAACTGTCAGTCCCTAGAGTCCAGAAATGGGGTTTTAATTTGTGCTACTTGTAGCAGATACATGGTAGGTGTGTTTGCTGAATGAATTACTGAACACAGAATTGATTCCTGGAAAAGGACACTGGCAACGCCCACGGCCTGGCTACACACACACCCCCACACCCAACAAGCCTCGTGGGATTCAATGTGGTTGAAAATATTCAGCAGCTCTGACTGCACAGGCAACAGTTCACAATAGCCATTTGGGCCTAAAGAGAAAAAAAAATGCACTTCTCAATCTACTTTGTAACAAAGGAAACCCAACTTCTGAGTATGTTAGATCAAGGAATAAACCCACAAGAGACCTCTTTCCTTAGACTTTTATCGTTGTATGCAGTAACTGCTTCCTCTCCCTGAATCTGGTTTGCATAACTGTCTGTACCACCTGGTCATACAAGTTCACTGACCTACTTCTCAAAACACAGGGTACATAATGGTTCATAACGGTATATTCACAATTTACATATAATCCAAATAAAATAAAGCATGTTAAGAAATACGGTTTTGAATGTTTAACTATATACAGTACATAATTTCTATATATCTTCCTGTAGATTCTATATGGTCTCAGAATCAAAGTTTCTCTCAAAATATCCCAGGGAAAAATTCAAACTACTGTAGAATGATAAAATGTAGGTAATAACACGGTTAACCACATATCCTAAAATGGCTACACTGATAGTAAATATCCCAAAATTACTATAAAATGAATATGCATATATATTTTTGCTCATTACAATTCCATAAAAAGTCAAAGGTTAGGACTTACATTGCATTTTACATGCTAATTTTATTTTATTTTTGGATCCTAAGGTTTTTAACTAATGCTTTCCATCTGCAATAAGACAAAGTTTGTGGTTAGGGTTCAAAGTTCTGGAGTCTAATCTGAGTCCACATTTGATAGCTGTGTAATACTGGAGAATTACTTAATTTCTCTAAGTTTCAGTTTCCTTAAGTGTAAAATGGGGTTAAAAACTTTGTAGAAATTGGGATGAGGATGAAATAAGATAACCTACGTAAGGTGCTGAATACAGTAGTTAAGTGTTTGGAATTTTAGTATTATAATGCTTGCTGACCCAAGCACATTTAAAACATAAATATTGTAAAATACTAAGCTGAAAATACTAAGCTCTATAACAGTGGCAAACAAAGCTTTGAAGAGAATGAGTGGGAGTAATTACTACACAATAATGACTCGTGATCCACTCAGCTACTGCCTGTATTGTCCAGAAATGACACAACAAAGAAAACTAGCAGGTTTTATCCAGTGAATATGGAAGATGATTCAGTGCTACTTTGTGGCAAGAAAAAAAAGAGAAAGCGTCAACTTGACATTTGACACAAGGCTTCGCAAGCTGCTTCCCTATGAAACGGAGGTTTACAGTTGCCTGCCTTCCACAGCACTTGGTGACGAGTTGGGAGGATCGCAAGCGGAAAAACATCTTTGGTACAGAAGGCAAAAAGGACTCTGGGAACCCAGAAGTTAACGAAAGACAAACTGTAAAAAGAGAAAGTAATTCCCTATGTCGGGTCCACGTCAGGTCCCCTCGTCTACCCCGGCGCAGTGAGGGGTTTACGTTACCCGCCGCCGCGGCCCCTGAGCCCTCGCGTGTTCCGAGTCAATGAACATCCAGCCTCGGGCAATGAACATCCAGCCTCGGGCAAACCCTGTTACCTTTGAGCCCGAGGCGTCCTCTGTAAAATGCGGTCTTGCAAGTTTCTCGCGGGGTTGTCGCCAGAAGCAGAAAGCAGTCAGGAGAGCAGGCAACACAGTTCCAAGAGTCCAAAAGAGGGAGAAACTGTCTGCCCTGGTCCCTCGTCCCTCGTCCCAGGTTCTGGAGCTAGATAGTAAGCCCTCAATCCAGAGCTTACGTTTCTAACCAGCAGAGCAGCGGGCAGCGCGGGAGCCTCCACCTGCCGCCACACAGACGCCTCGGGGCCGCCCCACACAGCACCCAGCTGACCGCAAGCCTGACGCTTACAGACCAAACCGGAAGCTGGAGTCGGCAGAAGCCGGTTCCGCCAGCTGCTGGCCGCGCAGGCGTAGCGGTTACCCAAAAACTCCCCTCCGAGGGCCCTGACGTCACGCGAACAATACACGCAGGCGCAGTGGCGACCAGAGCGCCCGGAGGCCGTGACGTCACGGGAACGGTGTGCACAGGCGCAGCTATGCTGGAGTGGACAGGAGAGAGTCGCCCGCCCCGCCGCGGAGGCGGGACTCGAGCGAACCCGGTTCAAGTTGTGACTCAGCATATCTCCCGTTAGTCTGCAGCAGGTGCTTCTCTGTAAACGGTTTCCCCACAGACAAGTTGTCGTCGGGCGAGACTAAGATTATTTTGTACGTTGGGTTGATACAAGGACCCTGAACCCTCCCGCCCCCTTAGCAAGTAGTTAAGAGTTCTCATTCTGTGCACGAAAAACAGTGGTAACTACTCATTTTTTGCGAGGACATCCTCTCACCCAGAACGTGCACTGTTTCACTTAGAAAAATAGGCTTTTCCAAAACTAAGGCTGTTTGGTTTCTCATTTTTGTAACTGTGATCTGCGTTCTTGTCTCTTCATACAGAAATAATACGTAATTCATAACAATACATAGTTTATAACACGGAAATAAGCAGCTGTATGTCCAGAAATAAACTATGGACTCTTCTCAAGGGTTCAAAATAAAGTTACTTGACAAATCTTTATCGAGCCTCTTATGATGTAGTAATTGTGCGAGATATTCAAGATTGGGCGATGGAAACGCACTCAGTTTTTGTACTCCAGGAGCCGTTGGTTTCCCCTGAAATGTTGCTGTGCTCTGCCTCCTTCTACCATAGAGAAATAAGAAATGAGAAATAAGATTAGGGTAAAATATTGTTGGTTTAAGGTGAAAATGAAATTTTGCTGCAATGGGCTGTAAGAAATTTTAGAGCTGTGAGTGTCCTTAGAACTTGTCTAATGTACAAAAATTTCATTTCACAAAACCGACACATATAATTTGCAGTGCTAGTTTGTAGGGGAGCTAGGACCTAGGGTTCCTTCTAGTCCAGCAAAATTCAGTTATTTTCTTTGCATGTCTAATTCACCCTAATATTTTTCTTAAATCATCTGCAGTGTTGTAAAGTCATATAATACTGTTTGCTGATTAAATCCTCACCTATAGTTGAATTTAATTATCAATTTACTTTAGAGGAGCACTCAATAGTGTTCTGTTGGAAGAGCCTCCCGGTGCCCTTCAGGTAAAGGGCCCCTTGTCTGTATACATCTGTACCATGTTCAGCATCTACTGAGCCACTCATTTCCCTTTCCTCCTGGACCCTACCTAACACTCCTGCAGTGTCAGAGACTGGATTTTGTGTTAGTGGTATGAAAGGAACCATGCATTAGGATACCAGACAAACTCCAAATTGATTCAAAGTCCAGTACTCATTTTATCATGTTAAATGTATTTTAGGTGCTTGGTTCATAGAAAATCAAGGGGTTTTCCATTAAGTAACAATGTCTTTTAGAATTGCTGTGATTATTGTTTTATTTTTGTAAATGGCCTAATTAGTTCTTGGCACTTATTAGGTAATCAACAACAGGAAGCTATGAATCAAGTGCCCAGCTTTGACCTGGCGCTCTCCATCTCCTACCAGTGCCACCGATAGGGGAGGGTTTTTGCTTAAGGATGCACACATGGTCAAGCCAGCGATGGTGACAAGTTTACTGAAGCAAAAATACACTCTCAGGAAAGGGAGGGCAAGCTGGAAAAGGGGCTGCAGTAAAAAGAAAGTACACTATGGAGAAGAGAGAGGGGCAGGCTGGGAAAGAGCCGGTGCCCCAGAGTCTAGGTGTTGGTGTTAGTGTTAGGGTGGCCCAGTGAGGTTTGGAGGATTTGGATTTCCCTGAAATAACTGAAGAGAACAAGAGCAAGTAACGTTTTAGCAAGAAAGGAAATGTTTAACAGCTTGGACAGCAAGCAGGGCCTATCCTAGAGACTGCAGGCATCATGGAGAGCACTGTACTGGATTTTATACACAACTTTTGAGGGGTGTCAGCTGCTCCTTGGAAATTTCCCAGGGTCTTGATCATCTCTGTTCCCCTAAAAACTTGTATCTATCTGTCCATGTCAGAAAGTCCCAGGGACATTAATCAGTCCTCCAAAACGACCAGCTCCCCCAAACAACTCATCTGCAAGCTCTTGATCAGCTCATTCCCATAAGAGCTTAAGCCAGACAGACCCAAGCCAATCCAAAATAGCCTCCTAAACACACCTGCCATCCACTCGCTCTTATCTAACTACCTATCATTAGCAACCTTTCATTTTCTGCAGTGGGAGGAAAGGTGATTAGTGTTTGTATTGTTCCATTTTTGTCCGTTAGTTAGGCCTTTTCCTCCTTTGATCTCTTTCCTGTTGGCCATATCCATAATTCCTCTGTTTTCCTCACCCGGGAGAGGTCAACCCTGCAATGCTAATTTATTATAATTACAGAATAATGAGGGAAAGCTTACTGGAGGTGACACCTGTCCTGCACCTGCCGCATTCGTCAGTGCTGGGCCATCCTGAGTTTTTGCAGTTCTTGCTTTGCTGTGAAGTGACCACAGGTCTGGCGCTGGTTCCAATCAAGATTACTAACCTCTCCCTTCTCCCCTCCCTTGTTCAAGTCTGACTACTCTTCACAGTAGGATGAATAATTAAAAGACAAACAACAAAAAACGAATGAAACATCCTCTATATAAAATAGAGTCCATGGTATAGGCAATGCCCAAGGGAGGAGGAGGCAGGCATGTGAAAGCAAACAACTCAGTACAACCTGGAGCACCAGGCGGTTAACAGCGATGCTAATAAAGCCCAGGTGCCAAAGGACCATTTGCGTGGCTACTTCCAGGCCCTGGAACACGTTCCCATGGTCCTGCACTTTTGTAAAGTTGGCAAAAATGAGATAATTCTGCATTCTTTCCCTTTAAAAGCGTTCTCCAGATTGTACAAGGTTCAGCCCTCAAAATCCTGCATCCGCCCTTACCCTGACAGCACACTCTTGATAGAGGTAAGGAAGAGAAAAATAGCTCTGGAAAAGCTTTAAATCCTGGAACAAATTGAGACGCCCCTGTCCCCTCCCCCCAACAACTTTATCAAGCAGACACAATTTCTTCCGTAAAAACTGCGTCTGGCAGAACGATCTAGTGAGCGCCCGGAGGTCACCGGGTCCGGCTCCTCCTGGCACTTCGGTGCGGAACCTGAGGTCCTCCCGGTGCCGAGCGGGGAGGGACAGGCGCTCCTCAGGTCGCAGGCCAGACGCCCACAGCCACCGAGGTATCTTTTCCGTCCGAGCCACCGTCTGCGACAACCAGACGGCTTCTGCGCATGCCCGGGAGCACGGGCAGGGTTCCCACTCCAGGAAGGAAGGCGGAGAGTAGGTTATGCGGGTGCCGGCGGGGGCATTTGCCGGCGACACCCGAGCGGGAGCCGGAAGTGGGGCAGCTGAAGAGTCGCGCTACAGGAGCTCGGGGCTAGACCGTGGCGACGGCAGCGGCCCCTCAGCGAGAGGAGGACGATGAGGAGCGACGGAGGCGGCGCAGGGGGACGCTGCTGCGCGGCGCCCGGTTTCGTGCCCGCGGCCGACTGCGCAGCCTGCCAGCAAGTCTGAGTAAGTGCGGCCCGGGGACGCGGAGCTCGCGGGGCCCGAGCGCCGGGTCCGCGCCTTCGAGGAGGGTCGCGGGCAGCCGCCCGCTCCTCACGGTGGGCGCGAAGCCCTGGCGGGAGGCCGGGAAGAGGCTGCGGGGCCCAAGCGGCTTCCCAGGGCGGCGTGCGGGGGCCGAGCGCCGGGGGCTGTGCGGGACCCGGCCCCGGGCGCCGCGCCTGCCCGCGTAGCAGCCGGTGTCGGCCGCCCTGACCCTGCTCCGTCACTTCGAGGGCAGGGTACACAAACAGAAACCACGTACCTGTTTGGAAACGAAAGTGCGCTTATTACCAGTGGGTTGTCTGCTGTCATTTTGTTAGTGGAACCTGAACATTAGTGAAGGTCTTAACATTGTATGTCAGTTGTATTTCCAGTAATGTGTAAAAGAGTATGATCCTTAAGAATTGAGCCCTCCTCGCCTCTACCCTCCCACACAGAGATAAAAAGTAAAATAGAAAACTCTTTCCTACTAAGATTGGAGGGATGAACTTGTCTTGATCTGTTCACGTCAGTAACAGGTTTATATCTGCGAATACCAAGGCAGGAAGTTCTAGGTTTTTAAAAAAACATCAAGAGAGCACCCCATACTATTGAAGTCAGTTTTCTGGGTTTTTGTTAATATTAATTTATTTAAAATACAATACTAGTGTTGCTGCCCAAGGTAACATACCTAAAAATAAGTCTCATTTAACAGTTTTTTTTCTTATGTTTTTCTCTGTAACAGTAACTGAATTGAAAGAGGAAAGAATAGGCTTTAAGTTCTGATGTTTGATTATCTTCGACCCTCTCCTGGTTTTCAGGGGCAGGAGTGTTGTATGGATTAGTATTTATGTGCATGCTTAGGTTAATCACATAACTTCGACTAAAATACTTTTATTCCACTACATAGCAATTCCTTAGGTAGGATATCATGTACCCTACCTAAGATATCAACTGCTCAATTCAGTATTTGTTAATGGAGGCATATCATAGCCTGTATACAATAGGCTGTATTACTGAAAATACAGAGTTGAGTAGGTTGAAGTAAGTCACTGTCATCAAGGAACTCACAGGCCAATATGCAGTTTAATTACTGCAGTTGAAATACTGTTGTGATCAAGTGTAATAGTGTTAATAAATGCTACTTCAGTGTAATAGTAAGTGCCCCCACTTAGGTTTGCACAAACTACAGAACATGGAATGGTTGCAGTTGGGAGTAGGGGACCAGGGAAATGATTTCTGGAAGATCTACCTGTCCTCAGTAAGGAATTGCATTTGTTATTTCTTTTGTTCATATGGTCCCAGGAGCTTTCAGTCAATCATATCCATTATTTAATCCAAGACTAGTTGGACTTCTGCTTGTACTTGTTTTCACTTAATCAGCTCTGATAGGTAATAAAGTACTCTAAATTTTGTCCCACTGAGGTAGCATTTATTAACACTATTACACTTGATCAGAACAGTATTTCAATTACATTTTTCATCTTCCTTTTACATGTGAAGAAAGAGATATTTAGAGATGCTGAGTGAGTTGGCAAAATCTGCCTAGCTATGAGCGACCATGCCCCCAAACATTGTCAACTTCCCACAGTACCGAGCTCCCTCCCGTTGACAGTTAATTTGAGATGATGAATGCAAGGCAGCTTCGGTACCTACAGGTAGCTCCTGGCATAGTACCTTTCTTCTTTAAGGCCTCTTGCCATCTAACCAAGTTGTTCTGAGCCAACAATGTGACTTAGGGTTAGGTACTGGGAACTGTGGGACCAAACATTTTTCTTTGACCTCCTCTCTCTTTGTCGCTTATCTCAGGGAAATCTGTTTCATTGTTTTCATTAATTTAGAATCTAATTATTATTCAGAGATTCAGAAATCTTTTTAATCTGGTTTAGTTGCCTTAGGAAAGTCTAAGGCTCTTAAATACCCTTATTTGAGTAGGCCTAAAAAAGGCTCTAGTTCTTCTGATTCTTCTAATTAAGAGTTTTTTTTTCCCGTAAATGACAGAATTCGTAATACATTATTACATTTTGGGTTGCTCTTTCACATGGTCTTAACTCCTTCGACATTACGTTCTGCTGAAATCCCTTGCAAAAGCGTGGTATTTGCAGAACGTGACCTATGTGCATGTATGTGCTAGCCTACTTCTGTAACATTGGTTTTATGCAAGACAATAAGTTCTGAGTTACGTCCATCTGGTTTATAGGGAAAGTTTTAGTATGTTGCCCATTTGTAAGTTGGAAACTTCCTAAATTTCATTACCAGCCTAAATTCTGATGCCACTGTTCACATTTTTTAAGAACCATTTCAGATATTTATAATCTTAGAACGAATTGTGATTGGATTCCATAGAGATGTTAAGGTCTGTCAATTTAGTTCTGTCATAGTTGACTCTCTGTGCCAAGTCTCTCATACTTCAAGAAGGAAAGTACAGAAATGCTAAGTTATTGTCAAGTATTATTTTTGAGGTATCTGCTCATGTGGATTTAAATCCCAGTTTAAAATGTTCTCTGAAATGTTCAGTTATTATCCAACGTCTCTTAGGCAGTTACTGTTCATTTGTCCCACAGGACTATTAATACATACTTTTTCATTATTGATGGCATGTGGGTAACCATTAGGGAAATTGATAATTCATTCTGTGGTGTCTCCAGCACACTGAGAACAGCTATTTGTGTTTCCATTTCAGCTGTGCAGCTGGCATGGTTTCTTAACTTCCCAGGGCCTAGCAGAAAGAGAGGTACATTGATGTGAGAATGCTGAATCTGAGTTGTGTATTACTTGAAATGTGATTGGAAGCTGTGAATTGGCTCCGGAGTAATACATGAGCACCTCAGGTCCTCATTGTCTCCTGGGAAGTGGATGTCAGCAGTGACACGTGAACTCACTTTCTCCTTCTTATGGTCTTAACTTGAACCTGCAACTGCCCTGACCCTTGTAGGGTTTTTTCCAGTGTGTGAGCAGTTCCTAAAATTATCAGTTTTCAGTGGACTTAAGGACCTTAAAAAAAAAAAAAATATATATATGGCGTAGGACTTTTTAATTGTAAGTAAAATTGTTTGGCCTTTACCAAATTGTTTTGGGGAAATTCATATTTAATTCACCTGCGAGTGAAAACATCTTTTGTTGTTTTCAAAGACCATTTGCTATTGACTGAATCAGTAAATCAGATATACAATGTCCAGTACAATGTACACGTTTGTAATTAAAAACAATCAGAATTTAATTTGTGGGGCATTTATCTGTGATAAAATGTTACCTGTGAAGAATAATAGTTTATCTAGTTTGCCCTCCTAGTTATTAGGGCAATAGTTAAAATGCATCCACTCGCATTATTTGAGTTTTAATTTCTGATATATTCAAGTTGTTATTCTTTACACCTAAGTTTTGGATTAAATATTACTAAGTAAAAATCCTTAAATATATTTATAATAGAATGTACAAAGGGTTTACATTAATGTACATCTTAATTTGAAAGAGGCAAGTTTCTGGGGAAAATTTAATACAGTTATGTAGTTAGACAATATAGAACAGTGGTTCTCAGACTTTTTTTTTTTTTAATTTATTGTTGGAGATTCATTGAAGGTACAAGAAGCCGGGTTTTGCTGATTGCATTTGTTAAGTAAAGTCTCAGATCCTTTCAGTTTGTTGTTTTGTTTTAGACACAGGATCTTGGTCTTTCAGGCTGCATTGAGCTCATTGGCTCTCTATAGCTTCAAACTCCTGAGCTCAAGTGATTGTCACTCTCCCACGGTCACAGGCCCAGTTCCCAGCTTCCTTTACATTGTAAAAAATTTTTGAAGTGCTCCAAAGAGTTTTTGTATATTTGGATTATATACGTATTTATTGTTAGAAATTAAATAGAACTGGGACTTTATAAAATACATAATTTGTTTAAAAATAACCAGTAATAAGTGCATTAACTATTAGCAAAAATATCATTTTTTGTGAAACAACTATAATTGCAGAAAAATAGGAGTATGACTTTTTTTTACATTTTTGAAAAATATCTCTAATGTCTGCTTAATAGAAGACAGGCAATCCTCTGTGTGTGAAACATGAAGAAAATCAGGCTCATACACATTTGTAGTTGTCCAGGGGGTAACATAGATTTATTTGTCTGCTGAGAGAATCGTGGAGATTCCTATTCCATGGTATTACTCTAGCACTCAGCAGTGGTAGTTCCTTAAAAGTCACTTTACCTTGTGCCATCTGTAACCCATGTCTCAAAGAAGTTTTTTCTCTGTTACATTAAAATCTATTGGTTTATTTACAATGAAGTTTTTCCAAATGCTGACACATAAGTTAATATCACCACCACCAGCACAGCGTCATCTGAAAAGTCTTTAATAGTTGGTACACTACTGGCAACTTCATTCATTTTCTAAAAATTGTCTACAACATGTCACCAAAAAAAAAAAAAAAACCTTATCCAGCTCACAGTTCTGCTGTGTTTCAATACACAGCACAAGTACGTTGTGTATACTTCCCATTTGTCACACTCTTGTCACACGTGAAAAAATGCGTACTCATTGGTTGAGTTATTAATAAGTTTTACTGCTTCTTTAATGGCATTCTTAAATAAAACTGGCTTTTGCCCCCTCTTTTACTGTGAGTTCATAGTGATAAGAATACAGTGACCTCCACACACCTGGTGTCATTGCCTTGATTCTTGGGAAGACACAAGCAATTTTGTCCATCATTGCTTGTGCACCATTAGTACAAATGTCAAATGGTGAACAAGTAAATAACTTATTCATATTATTATGAGTATAATATTGATCTCATGGACTTCATTAGAGGGTCTTAGGCACCCTAAGAATCTATAACCACCTTTTGAGAACCACTGGCATAAAAAGATACCAGAATCTCCCTGATGTCTTTCTATGGGCCCTTAAAGTTCTCCAGTTTAATTGTTCTAATTTCTCTACACTGTCCTTCCCAACTATTTATTTGGATTGTGCTGAATACTTCTAGATCCCGTGAAAAATTGTGCTAAATGAAGAAAATTATTAGCAAGGGACACAGACAGCTGTTTAATGGCAAGTAAGAGATTTTTAATACACTGGAGTTGTGTTTTATCCTGTTTTTCAAACATTTGCATATGTTTCTACTTGGTTTCTGTAAGTAATCATGCTTGATGAAATTAAGAGATTACTAATATTATGTTATGAAGGACAGAGTTACTGTCAAGTTTTTATACTGTTTAAGGACAGTGGTGATCCTTCTCTGGCTTGTCTTTCTCCTGGGTAATTAAATGAACTCATGTTAGACGTGTCTGGCTGTTTATGTCCATGTGTGTCTTCTGAGTAGCTCATGTGTTGGATCAGGGCTACTGAATAGATCATGATCTACCTGAGAGCACGGGCTGTCATACATTTATGATTTTAAACTTGACAGTACATAAGTACTGTGATTCACACCCATGTACAAATTATTTGTAGCATTGTGTTTTATCTTAATATAGTAGGATGTGTCAGCATCTGGTGACCATTTCCTTGGGAAGGGGCTGGGAAATGAACTAGGGGACTGCTTCAGGGGTCCATACTGCGTTTTACAAATTCCCTGGGGCCTTGCAGTGGTATTCTGAGGACTCTTATCATTAGGGTGGATATAACTTTGCTATTGATCTCTATTTTTTCTAAAGCAGTAGTTTATAAAAGTTAATTAAATTATTTTTAGTTAAAAACAAAACATTTGTGATCCTCCAAGTACATAAAAGAGGGAGCACACAAGATGATCAGTAGAGATGAGATGAGCATGGCCGTCACTCACTCAGCTGACTCATTCAGCTAATCCACTGCCAACAAGGTGGTGTGAGACATTCGCACGCACACTTACATTGTTTTTATCTTTAGTCTTAAATTGGTTATCTTTACCTGTAATGGATGTAAGTTTAAAGACAGAAGACAGAAAACATATAGAACACTAAAGGTGACTATAATCAGTTAATTAGGACCGTGAAATTCCCAAGATGATCATTACCCTACCTGTTAAATTCCATCATGTGGTTAGAATTTTTACATAGAAAGATGTCACTGATACTTGAAAAATATTCTTTTAAAAGGAAAACAATCTTAATTATATCTAGTTTGTCTATATAGTACATTATAATAAAGATTAATTCTGCTTTCAGTAGATTATTTCTTGAGCCATGCTCACTAATATCAATGTGACACCTCAGACCACCTCATTTAGAAAGAAAGCACAGGCTCAGCGCCTGTAGCTCAAGTGGCTAAGGTGCTAGCCACATGCACCTAAGGTGGCGGGTTCAAATCCAGCCTGGGCCCACCAAACAACAATGATGCCTGCAACCAAAAAATAGCTGGGCGTTGTGGCGGGCGCCTGTAATCCCAGCTACTTGGGAGGCAGAGGCAGGAGACTCGCTTGAGCCCAGGAGTTGGAGGTTACTGTGGGCTGTGATGCCATGGCACTCTACCCAGGGGGATAGCTTGAGGCTCTGTCTCAAAACAACAACAACAACAACAAAATAAAAAGCACAAAAAATTATTGCTGAGATTGAGTTTTTCATTTACATACAAGACCAGTACGTGTTATAATAAGGTTCATGATTTTTATACTGTAATATATAATTATTTTTGATGCTGTAAATCTAGTTAAATTTTATTCTACGTATTAAATTTTGAGCCTTGAAAACCCATGTTTTTATTTTTATTTTTAATAGAGACAGAGTTTAACTTTGTCACTCTCGGTAGAGTGCCCTGGTATCACAGCTCACAGCAACCTCCAGCTCTTGGGCTTAGGCAATTCTCTTGCCTTAGCCCCCCGAGTAGCTGGGACTACAGGCGCCCACCGCAACATCTGGCTATTTTTCTTGTTGTTGTTGCAGTTTGGCTGGGGCCAGGTTCGAACCCGCCACCCTCGGTATATGGGGCCAGCGCCTTACTTACTGAGCCACAGGTGCCACCCAACCCATGTTTTTTATAAAATGCATTTGTTTACATAAACAAATGATGATATTGTTTATCATCAGTGCTTTGTTGATAACTAACAAAGTGTATAAAATGTTGGATGAGGAGGAGGATGAGTGTAATTTTGGGTAAGTTTGGGTAAGTTATGAAGCGTCAGGTACTTGAAGACCAGTAAATGGAGATTGGTAGATGAAGAGTAGACATGTAGATTGAGAATGATTCCCACACAGATGTGATAGTAGGAGCCGTGCACATAGTGAGTCACTGAGGGCAAGAAACAGCAATGTAAAAGACAGTAGATGAGACTTTGAAAAATGCCTACTTAGAGGGGATAGGGTGGAGCAATTTGAGTATGTGGTGAGCTAGAGGAGTTAGTGGTGAATGCCACTTTGGTGGTGGAGTTGCTGTATGTATTGAGAAAGAGCCACTGGATTTGTGAGGTTTAATGAAAGATCATTATGAAAACTCATCAAATTCTCAGCGTGGAAGTGATGGAGGAGGCTGTTAAGCCACGTAACGATGGGTTTTTAGGGATTTTTCACATGTAAGATCAGATCTGATGACATGGCAAAGGCAGAATTGAGAAATGTGCAGATGAGGGATTCATTTAGAGTGTAGGCATAAGGTTGAAAATATGCAGTAATTCCACTTCTGACATTTTGACAAAAAAAAGAAAAAATATGCAGTAATGATGTAAAACAAGAAGATGACAGGTTATTAGTCAGCCATGTTTCTGTTGCACACAGATCAGGTCTCACATTCTCGCCCACTAAACAACCCTTCTAATTAGTATAAACTGTAACTGTTGAGTATATCAAACTTATTATTTCTCCAGATTGTTTGTGGTGCTAAGATGATATCACCAAATGCATTTCATGTGCAAAAGAACCTGACAAATACTTTATCTCTTCTGATGACACATTTCATATATGTCTTGCCACATAGGATGTACTCATTTGCCTTGCTCATTCTGTATGACCAGCAGCTGTGTTCTTGGGATTAGGTGGACATTCCTACTCACAAGACCCACTAGACTGTAATAGACCATACAGTGTACCACCCTCTCTGCTTTGTTGAAAAACACGAGATGGAAAACCCAGCATGTCACAGTCAAGTTTATTGTTCCCAGGTGATAGATAGCCCAGATCTAGTGAAAAGATGACACGCATGTGGGAGGGAGCACCACCCTGGCTTAGCTGTTTCATGCTCCATAGGACACCGTGTCTTTTGTAATAGCACATTGGCATAGCATCTGGGACTCAGCAAAGGGCGAGCCAATTAGAAGCTGTATCCCATTTAGACAAGCCCCTATTTACACTGCCCACTCGGTATAAATTGCCCTGCTTGCTATCCTCTCAGTCCAGATGAAGTTCACCAATAGAAATCATTTTTACTACGAACAATGTTGCTTGGAAACAGCTGATATCCCACCTTTTTCAGGTTTCCAGGGAAACAGTGCTAGAAGGTTAAGGAGAGGTCATTTTTAATAGAGAGAAGGTGAAAGGTTTTGTTAACCCTTTACTCACACTAATTTATAGACAAAATAAATAGAAAACTCACATGATTCTGCCTGTAGGACCCGCGCAGTTGACTTTCTTAGCGGCAGTGTTCATTTTCATCGACTGTCTTAATGTCTGAGTTTCTATGAAAGTCATTTTTACATCTCAGCAGATGGCTCAGGATGGTTATGTTTTGCTGATAGTTTTAGCAAATTTAGTAAATAAAAAATTCTTCTCAATATTGCTCATTTGTCTCTGTTCCTATAAGAGCATCTTTAAGGTAGAGATATGGTCAAGGAACTGGTTATTGGTGAGTTGGGTTAGGAAAAAAATCAGTTTGTGAACAGACTTCTCATTTGAAACCACCACTATATCAGAATATATTAAAAGAGAAGAGGCACACAGCCCAGAACAGTTTTTATTCACCTGTCCTTAAAATTGACTTCTATTTGATGTTACTCAAAATGAATTGATTTTTATTCTGACTTCCATAGTGTAGCAATCCATTGTAAGATTATGCTTGATTATCACAGTAATCACAGTGACTTTTCAGGAATGTTTTGTGGAAAACTGCAGGTTTATTTCTTACTGTTCATAACTGGTAATAAACTCAAACAAATATACTAGTTTTTCTAATGTTCATTTTTAAACATAAATGCCCACTGCTCAGACTACTTTAGTGTTCTTGGAAACTTAATAATTCAGATATGTTATTAAAACATTTTTAGCCTTCATTCTGTATAAAGAGCTGTACTACCCATTAGTGGGTATAGTAGTGAAAAATGGAAACATAGTCTCACAGATTTAAATTCAGAATTGTTTGCAGAAATTCAAAATTAGAGGCTCCTAAAACAAAAGGAACTTTTCATAGGTCAATTTTAACTATTTTAAAATTTATATAGATGTCAGAATAAGGCAAATTTAAATGTATGCTTTATTCGTGTATTTGGAACTTTGTATTTTATCTGGTGTTACAATAGTTTTTTTTTTTTTTTAAATAAGAGCTAATTTGAACAGAACACAGTTAAGAAAGTCATAGTGGAACCAGAAATACTGCTCACACAGTCAGTGTTAACATAACTATAGCATTTTTAATCTATATGCTATTACTGTTAATCTCACTTGATATTACTGACCAGCCTTATACATAAGTATTTTTAAAATTCTTATTCTACTGCAAAAGAAATTCAGACTGGAATACTAGGTGATAAATACATGGGTCATTACAAAAATTTTGAGATACACAAAAACCATAAATGCAGACTTTACACAGATGGAAACAATTGAAGCCCTCCCAGCAACACTGATAAGCCAAACAAGTTGAAACTTGCACAGATGGATCAGAAAGGATGCTGTCTGCTGTGTTTCTTGGAAGTGAAATAATGACATAGTTTGTCTCAAAACTTTCATAGTAACCTACATACAGCATTATTCAGGAATTACGTGATTCAGAAAAGATTTTCAGAGTGATGGAATTTTAGTGTGTTCTTTCCTCTTCATCAGATAAATGATGTTTGGCTTATCTCTGATACCTCTGTAATAAACAATTGAGTTGGCTATGAAAAAAACAGTAAATTTTTATATTTTTCACTATCGTAAGTAGTATCTTATTTACCAAATGTTGCAGTGCTCTGAGATATATATACACGCTTTGTATGTATGCATCTTGTTAATCCTAATTTTAACAAAAATTAAAATTATTTTATTTTGATACATAATGATAATGCCAGTGTGTTTTCAGATTTCTCTCACACAACTTCAGGGTATAATCTAAAATCAATCAGATATTGTAAAGTTAACTAAATATTAGAAGAAAAGTTTAAATGACCAGATAGGTGTTGAGATTTGTCTGCCACAGAGGAGGAATATAAGTTAGCCTTGCCTAATTTAAGCTGTTGACAAATAACTATGGTAAATTATAAAACAATGAAATATTCAGTATAATAAGTATGGTATTTAGGTTTGATACTATAACTTCTTTTAATGTAATTTTGAGCCGGTTTACACCTGCAGTTTTCAGGTATTCTGTGTTGTGGTGGTTGAGCCTAGATTTTTGTTATACCTTCCTGACCTCCTCTGGATTGCAGGTCAGGCTCAGTAATAAGATTTGCTACCACTGGGTGGCAGTGTTGATTTCTGGAAAACCAAAAGGAAAGCTATTTTGGTTTATGTTCAAAAAATTCATTTGAGTGAGAATTCAAATATGAAAGTCTATGTTTAGTGAAATAATAGTGAAAATCAAATTTATTAAATTATTCAACTTATTGTCTGTGTAACCAATCTAATTTAACTTGATTTTATGATTTTGTGGTGTTTAATTTGATATATAATGAAATGCTGCTTTAATAGTTTGTGGCATAGAGTAAATTATTTTAAAATCATTGGCAATTATTTGTTAAAGAATAACTTCTTTATAATTTGTGAGTAAAATGAAATTTAGCATTTTTAAAATGTGGTAAATGTGCATAAGGAGATGAATAGTACAGATTATTGTGACATATCTTACTTTTTTTCCTTTTTTTCCCTCTCTTTTTTAAAAGGCAAGGCATCCCTCTGTCACCAAGGTAGAGTGCAGTGGCACCATTATGGTTCACTGCAGCTTCAAGCTCCTGGGCTCCTACAGTCCTTCTGCCTCAGCTTCCTGAGTAGTTAGGACTATAGTCTGGCCTTTTTTTTTTTTGATAGAGTGCTATGTTGCCAGGCTGGTCTGGAGCTCCTGGACTCAAGTGTTCCTCCCACCTCCATGTCCTTTTGCTTTTTTAAGAGAACATGTGTAAACCTTTTGTAACAGAAAAGTATCTTTTAATAGTTTTTCTTCCTTATTTTCTTTATATCAGTTATATTTTTTAATATTCTTTAAAGAATTTTTTTTTCCAGTGACTCACTTGGTTTTCATTTGTCTCTGCTTCTCAGAGAATTTCTTTCCATTTATGTCACACTTATTCCCCAAGTCTTTATTGCCTTATCAATAATCAGTAATCTATAAAGATTACATAAAAGATATTACATATTTCATGATACTAGCAACCTGAAATTTATTTTTAATCAGATGTGAAAGACAAATCATTAAACTTAAAAAAAATACAGTAATAGAATCTAGTGGTTAATTTAAGTAAATTGTTTAAATTTACCTGTGAAAACCTCCAGGTAGATGGAGAAAATTTTTATTGTTTCTTACCCTCATTTGTTTAGTTATATTTCCTACAGCTGAAATTTTCAAAAAGCTGACAATAAATTATATGCTTTTGCCAGGTTAGAATTGTTAAATACTTGATTACTAAAATTTACCCTAGACATACGTAGCTTAACATCAGATGTGGCATGAGCTGTGGAATCCTGTTTGTTTGCCCCTCCCAGCTCTTCTGCTTTGGGTGATAGCCAGGGAGACAGACTGCGCCCCTGTTTCCTTCTTTAAAAATCTGGGAATATAGCACCAACTTACTTTTCTTTCAAATCAGTGAACACATGAATGATGGTACTTGGCATTAAATAAGCACTTTTTAGTTTTATTTATTAGATCATAACTGTGTATATTACTGCATTTATGGGGTACAATGTGCTGATTTTATATACAATTTGGAATGTTTACATCAAACTGGTTAACATAGCATTCGCCTCACTTATTGTTGTGTTTAGACTTTTATATTCTTAATATATTTGACATGTACCCTTGCAATATGCACAGTAGGTGAGGTCCCACTGATACTCTCCCTCCACCTGTCCACCACCCTCCCCTCCCCTCTCCCCCCTCTTCTCCCCTTTTTTATGGGCTATAATTGTGTTTTATCTTTCATATGAAAGTGTGGGTGATTATATATTAGTTTCACAATAGTATTGAGTACATTGGATTTTTTTTCCATTCTTGAGATACTTTACTAAGAAGCATATGATCCAGCTCCATCCATGTAAACATAAAAGAGATTAAGTGTCCATCTTTTTTTATGGATGCATAATATTCCATGATATACATATACCACAATTTGTTAATCCATTCATGGGTCGGTGGGCACTTGGGCTGCTTCCATGACTTGGCAATTATGAATTGGGCTGCAATAAACATTCTGGTGCCAATGTCTTTGTTGTAAAGTGATTTTTGGCCATCCGGATATATACTTAGTAGAGGAATTGCAGGATCAAATGGCAGGTCTACTTTTAGTTCCCTCAGTGTTCTCCAAACTTCTTTCCAGAAGTATTGGTTTGCATTCTCACCAGTAGTGCAGAAGTGTTCCCTTCTCTCCACATCAATGCCAACATCTATGGTTTGGGGATTTCGTTATGTGGGCTAATTTTACTGGAGTTAGATGATATCTCAAAGTGGTTTTGATTTGTATTTCTCTGATGATTAAAGATGATGAGCATTTTTTCATGTGTCTGTAGGCCATGAGCCTGTCTTCTTCAGAGAAGCTTCTTTTCAAGTCCCTTGCCCACAATGAAACGGTATCACGCGTTCTTTTCTTATTAATAAGTTTGAATTCTCTGTGGATTCTGGTTATCAAACATTTGTCAGAAACATAACTTGCAAATATCTCCTCCCATTCTGAGGGCTGTCTGCTTGCTTTACTTACTGTGTTCTTGGCTGTGCAGACGTTTTTTAGTTTGATCAGATCCCAGTAATATATTTTTGATGTTGCTTCACTTGCCCAGGGAGTTCTCCTCCTCATAAAGTATTCTCCCAGATCAGTTTCTTAAAGTTACTCCTGCATTCTCTGCAAGAATCTTTATAGTTTCATGTCTTAAGTTTAAGTAAATCTTTTATCCAGTGAGAGTCAATTTTTGTTAATAGTGAAAGGTGTGGGTCCACTTTCAGTCTTCTACAAGTCACCGGCCAATTCATCTAGCACCATTTGTTAAATAATGCCCATACTACCCAAAGCAATATACAGATTTAATGCAATCCCTATTGCGTCACCACTGTCATACTTTAAAGATTTGGAAAAAATAGTACTTAGTTTGATATGGAATCAGAAAAAACATTGAATAGCCAAGACATTACTCAGAAATGAAAACAAACTAGGAGGAATCATGCTACCAGACTTCAGACTATACTATCAGTCTTTAGTGATCAAGACAGCATGGTACTGGCACAGAAAGGGAGAGGTAGATGTATGGAACAGAATAGAGAACCATAAGATGAACCCAGATACTTATTGTCATTTGATCTTTGATAAGCCTATCAATAAGCACTTTTTAAAAGATGAATATAATTTAACAAATATTTGTGGAGGGATGTGGTAGAAAGGAGACTATAGAAGGGATGGGAGATTAGAGCAACCAGTTTTGTTGAGTGATTAAAACTATTAACACATTTAATAATCGAATGGCCTAGTATTACAGTTTATTAAATCATGAGTCTTTCAAAATAATAGATACATGTTAAATCATTGATATTTCCTCTCCCTTTCTCTTTCTAGGGTACTTACAGAAAGCTACAATGGAAAAGTCCTGGATGCTGTGGGCCTTTGTGGAAAGATGGCTGATAGCTTTGGTGTCATGGTCTTGGGCTCTCTGCCGTATTTCTCTTCTACCTTTGATAGTGACTTTTCATCTGTATGGAGGCATTATCTTACTTTTGTTAATATTCATATCAATAGCAGGTATTCTGTATAAATTCCAGGATGTATTGCTTTATTTTCCTGAACAGCCATCCTCTTCGCGCCTTTATGTCCCCACGCCCACTGGCATTCCACATGAAAACATTTTCATCAGAACCAAAGATGGAGTACGTCTAAATCTTATTTTGATACGATACACTGGAGACAATTCACCCTATTCCCCAACTATAATTTATTTTCATGGGAATGCGGGCAACATAGGACACAGGTTACCAAATGCATTGCTTATGTTGGTTAACCTCAAAGTTAACCTGTTGCTAGTTGATTATCGAGGATATGGAAAAAGTGAAGGAGAAGCAAGTGAAGAAGGACTCTACTTAGATTCCGAAGCTGTGTTAGACTATGTGATGACTAGACCTGACCTTGATAAGACAAAAATTTTTCTGTTTGGTCGTTCCTTGGGAGGAGCAGTGGCTATTCATCTGGCTTCTGAAAATTCACATAGGATTTCAGCCATTATGGTGGAAAACACATTTTTAAGCATACCGCATATGGCCAGCACTTTATTTTCATTCTTTCCAATGCGTTACCTTCCTTTATGGTGCTACAAAAATAAATTTTTGTCCTACAGAAAAATCTCTCAGTGCAGAATGCCTTCTCTTTTCATCTCTGGACTCTCAGACCAATTAATTCCACCAGTAATGATGAAGCAACTTTATGAACTCTCTCCGTCTCGGACTAAGAGATTAGCCATTTTTCCAGATGGGACTCACAATGATACGTGGCAGTGCCAAGGCTATTTCACTGCACTTGAACAGTTCATCAAAGAAGTAATAAAGAGTCATTCTCCTGAAGAAATGGCAAAAACGTCATCTAATGTAACAATTATATAATGTTTCCCTTTTTGATTAATGCATTCTATTTTAATTTGTGCAAAATGATAAAGAATGTTTCTTTTAGAAGTGTGTTGTGTCTGTACTTGTCTGAAGAGTGACATTAAACTTTGAAAGGACTTCCGTGCTCCTTTATGACGATCCGAATAGTTTTTTACATTTGAAGAACTATAATTCTTGGGATTATTTCATACATTTTCATCGAAACTTTCAATGTGGTTATGTATTCGTATCTTTAGTTTAATATGTCAATATAATAGAGATTATCAAAAGTTTCCTGTTGTTAAAGTGATACAATCTGTGTTACGCAGATTAATAGTTGAGTGTGGAAGGAGATATGTAAACAAGAAACCTTTGGGTATTGTTTCTTAAGTAAATATTGGGACAATCATGGTAAACAAACTTAGTTCTGTAACTGCATTTTTAAACTTACAGTTAAAATGAAATGCATGATGGTATTTTATTCCTTAAATTATGCAATGCAGCATTTTAAATGTAAATAGCACTGGTCATATACTGGTGTATATGATTACCTGAGTTATTTCTATTTTTATGTAAACTCTTACTTTGCTTTTGGTGAGAAGTGAAATTGAGGCCTATGTGCAGGTTGCCCTTAAGTTTTGCTCTGGAGAATGCTGAGATCTAGCTTTTTCTTACAAATAAATGCGACCCTGTTTTCAATATAAACGTACCATGTTTTTGTTAGGTACTGTCAAGATCATGGCACGCAGAAACAGAAATTTAACATTTTACTGCGGCTTTGATGTGCATATTGGAACTTTTTAACATTCGTAATTTTGGTGGCAAAGAGAATCTTAGCCTCTGTCAGTTTTGTAAGTCTACAACTGAACCACCAATAGCAGTCATAGTGAAGATTAGAACTGCTTAAGAATTAAATTAGGAAGTTTTACCATTACATGGGTGTATATACTATTTTATAAAAATTCTTACATTTGATTTTTAAGCCCCAGTAACCCACCAAAGGCAACATACACTTACTGGACTTTTTGACAATAAAAGTTACAAAAACAAAAGCCAAAAAAAAAAAAAAAAACCCTTATGTTCTTGATTTAGTATTTTAGTTACTGTGAAATACAACTCCCACATCAAAAGACAGTTTTAGGAAATCTTATTTATTTAAAACATTTTACATGTGGGAATATAGGAATTCTGGAGCTTTTTAACATAGAGTCTATTACCATATTTATCAGTTAAGTGGCCATAGGTGGGAAGTAGTATTTAGACGTAATAGAGTAAGAAAAATCTTACTTAGAATCAAAAAGCCCCTTGAAACTTGCAGGATTTACCTTACTAAAAATATAAGCTATGAGGCATAATTGTGCCAAGTTGTTTTAAGCAGGCCTCAAAATTTAAATGTAATTTAGCTCTGTATATTAATATGTCAGCTTTAACATATAATATTTTGCATATTTTAGGTATATTTATCAGCTTTCTGCAAGCAACTAGAGCAGAGAAATAAAAGGTCAATAATCGTGACCTTAATTTAAAACTATTTCCATGGAGATAGGGCTAGAATTACTTTTGCCAAATGACATTCTTATGATTCACTTTATGCCAGTACTTAGAGAAAATAAATTATAGCAAGTATGATTTCTAAAGAATGTTTTTCTATAAATTATTAATTGTAAAAAGTCTTGCTTTTTAAAATGAGTCGGTAACTCATATCATGGAAGGTGTATTTTGTATGTATAAATTCACCTCAATTAAAAGCTACTTTTCATCTTGTCAGTCCCTTGCTATGTAGAATGACTATTTTAAATATTAATATATTAAAAAGAAAATACAACATAATGTATATTTAGACATGAGATTACACAGCATACCTTATACTTGTATCATTCTTTAAAGTTTACAAAGTACTTTCTTAGATTTTCATGTAATTATTTAGTCTGCTACACTACAGAGGAATTTATCAACTTTAGTTGTAAATACACAGATGAGGTATAAAAGCTCTTTCTTCATTAGTATTTTGCTTTTATGCTGCCTTTTTTTTTTTTTTTGAGGTACTCCAGGTTTGTAAATGATTTTTTTTTTTTTTCTTTTAAGCCAGGAGCTCAGAAATTGTCAAGTCCTTATGTACCACCTTCTACCCTCACTGTCTTCTTAGGTTAAGGAGCCTTTCTGCCATAAAGGGCAGAAGCTGTGTCTAGTCTTGGAGTACACCTTTCTGTACTAGTTTCTGTATTTCATTCAATGGGAAGGGGCTGGAAAACAAACACTAATCCGGAGTCCATGAAACCCATGGCATTTGTTTTTAAAAATATCTCTGATTTTGTGGCCTAAGCTATTGGTCTTAGTAAAACACAACTTTCTCAAGAGTCACTTCTTCATTTTTAACTCTCATTGCTTGTGGGAATGGAAATGTATGTGTGTATCTTATGTACTAATTTTTGGTTCATTTATATAAGGGCAGCTATAGGAGTTTATAAATGAATTTTAAGTTAAGCTACTGTAAATTTGGAAATTCTAGAATGATCTTAAATATGGCAAGATACAGTTCATTTAGAGTAAAATCCAATATTCATTATTTTAAAGGGAGTTATTAGAGGGTGGGGAGCAAATTGGTAAAAAAATCATAGGGTTATACGAAGAATACTGCAAAATGAAAGAAGGAATAATTTGTGTCAGGATACAAATAATTGAAGAGTAAAATCAGACTCAGTTCTTAGATTTAGATATGGGATATAATTAACTTACAAGGTCTGTGAAAAGGAAACTCAGTGCAAAACAGAGCATTTGAAAGCAAAGCATTTTCATCAAAGAAAGTGACAGGGTACCTGACATTGCAGCTACCTTGTGTTTTTACAAATACTTTTTGACTGTAAAATTATTATTTTCAAAAAGATGGGATTGTGAATTTTGTTACTGCAAGGCAGCTTTCATCTATGATGAACTGTAGACACTTGATTTACACAACTCACAGCTTTGGCAATATGTCACTGGAGTGATACCTTGTTGAAAATCCGTGCCATCTCATGCTTACGTGTTCAGCTCTTCTTATTTTTGTAAGATGTGGCTTGGGGAGAATAGGTTTGGGGCAACCAAAGCATGAAGGCCATATTCAATTTTGTACAAATTATTTATAAGCTCAGACAGCTGAAGAGTAGTTTATATTTGGGGAACACCTCCCTCCTGGGGAAGGGATGTCACAGAAGTCACTTTTTAATTTGGATCGTGATTGGGATGCTGGTATCTCCCACTGATCTTTCCACTCTTCCCTTTCCCTATTATGTTTGATAATTATATTTTTAAAAACTGTGAAAGGAAAAATTTGTCATAGATAACACTTTTGGATTATCCACTTAAACTTATGTATTCGCATATTACTCAGGAAAAGATGGAAATGACAGAGCACAGGCATCTATTTTTTAAATGGCTAGGGTAGAAAATACACTTCTGTTTATTCTTATTACCTACCATATCTGCATGTCATCTCAGCTTACTAGAAATACTATATTTATTTGTATGGCAGAATAAATGCAGTCATCCTAGTACTAGTCAACACATTCTTGCCAGATGGCGCAAATATACCTCCATTTATATTTTGTGTCTTTAAAATGTAGTTGAAAAGTAGGACTACGTATGAGACACTTTTTTTTGCAAAAAGTGCCATATATGTGTAACAGGTGAGTGTGTGTTTAACATAATTTATAACAATTTCTGTCAGTACAGCATATGCAGAAAATTTAAGTTATTTTCAACATTCAGGTATGTTCCAGATAAAATAAGTTAATCCAGTTTCATAATGTAAATCATATTTTTTTGTTATTTGCCATCTTTTATTTGAAGCAGTAATTAAATTTTATAAGAAAATTTGAATGTTACAGTACATTGTGTGCTAACTATGGCAAGCAAACATTTACATTTGGTTTTTTACAATAAATTTATTTTAAAATATACTTTCTATTTTTCTGTACTGACATATGCAATAAATTGGTACATTAAAAGTTTGGTTAATGTCTTAAGATAGTTTGTATTCAGTCTTTTTTTAAAAAATATTTTTGTTAATCTAAATGTTATGGGTAGGATATTAAAGTTTCTTTAATGGTTAAATAAAATTCCTGAAATTTCACTGAAATTAATATCATTCTAATAACGGTGTGGATAAAAAGTACAAGTTAGGTTTATGTTTACTTTGCCCAGTGGTGTTATCCTCCTACAGACATTTAATCTATGCTAATATTAAAAACAGTTTTTTTATATCTGAACCACCAAGGCCCCAGTGCATTTCTTTAGTTCAATGAGTCAGGAATGAATGGGTTTTAACTACTCATATTGCCTTCAGATCAGTACCTTTTGAACAGTTCTGTTATTTTCCTTGTCATTTGTATTTGAGTGGCCTGATACTCAGTGTGTAGAGGTCTATAGTGTGCTCTGCCTGGTGAGAAGCTGGCATGCTTGAGTGGTGTCAGCATGACTCGGATAATAGGAAGTATGTGACAACCTCAGATCGTCTTCTGAAAGTGGAGATGGAACATTCACTATGGGAGGCCATCTTTCCATGTTCAGATTTGATTCACATTAGATTTCTTGCAAGTATGTACTTCCCTAAAAGGGAAGGAAGGGAGCTATTTACCTCTCTGTGCCACCTGAGGATACAGGAGAAGCTGTCTGCACGCCAGGGAGAGCCCCCTTCCCAGACACCAGCTACTGGCACCTCCATCTTGGCCTTTCTCCCTCTTAGAAATGAGAGAAATGACTTCCTGTCGTTTGAGCCTCTATTTTTAGACCAGTAGTGTTTAGACCACTATTTCTTATTTTTAAAAGGTACATTTATTCACGTACCCATTTCATTCTTCAAAACTATACATGTTCTGTTACTAAAAATTATCAACAATCAGATCTAGCTAGAGAACATAATTCTCTTACTCTAAGGGAGGAGGGAGGAGTTTATTTCCTGTCTCTGAGTATAAATCCTGGGTGATTGTTGAATGTGTTAATGTCATTGAATCCTTGCAACAATCTTTGAGTAATTTGTAGTCTCATTTTAAAAGAAACAGGCTCAGAGTGGTTTGGTGACATGTTCATGGTTACATAGAAAGGAACCAAGATTTAAATCCAAGTCTCTGGATTCTAAATCTAGGACAACTGTACATTTGCTCATTTACTCAATGAAACAGTTTGAAAATTTTTATCATATTGAAATAGATTTGAAACATTGAATTAGAATTACAAGTAGATTAGTTCTTCTGGATTCCCAAAGAATTCATTACGAACTGAAAATTAGAAGTATTATTGGGTAATAAACTTCCATTTTCTTCAAGGTAGTTACATGTATATTCCTGCAGGAAAAACAAGAAGTTATCTCTTAAGACTTATCCAAAAAATGTTGGAGTCATCTTTATAAAGTGATTCCTGCACTTTTGAGACTAATCTTGCTGTTTCTTTTCCAGTAAGATTTTCTTTTCTCAACCTTTCTACTGCTACCATGCCAGTCCTTGAATTTATTTTGTAATATCTTATTTTCATTGAGTGCTCAAATTGAGTGCTTATATTCAAACTACTGTTCTAACTTCTTTTTTTGTCATATATTCTTAGTAGTCTGTGAACTTGTTTTACTTCTCCTTCCTTGACCATTGCCCCTGTTCTAACATGTCAGAAAACTATGCCATTCCCCATCCACAGTTTTTAATGGCTAATTTCTCAGTAGATCAAAGTCAGACTTGGTCTGGAGGGTCCTTTACAAACTCAGCCTTTTTGCAAAAGCTGTCAGTTCTGTTTCATGCATTTACTACCTGCTATGTGAACCTCTAGATTCAAGGCGTCCCGCCACCACCATCTTGCTAGATCCCCGAGTCCCTAACCCAAATTCATGGTAGCTCTAGCAATAGATTTTTCTCCTTTTGAATACTCACTTTATACAGCCTTTACATTTTGATAATTATATTCACTTCTTTATTGCCTACTGGCTTATTTTCTTTTTGTGTGTTTTACTCCTACAACAAACTAGGATCCCCAGGAATGTCATGTCATTCCTGACTTCACAGTACACGCACAGTGGTCACCGCCTGGTGTGCTAAATACGTTTTCTGTATATTAACAGAATGTGCTCCCTGATCACATACTCCACACACTTCCATCTTGAAGAATAAAAGGAGGCACTGAGTTAAACACACCATGCCAGTAATTAAAGTAGAAACACTGGAAGGTACCTGTGTAATTAATCACTGCAGAAAAGAAAAAGTGCAGTAATTACGCTGGCTGTGTGCTACCTGACGGTCCAGCTTAAACCAAGCAGAGGAAAGAGGAGTAAAGAGCACCGAGGCAGATAGGCAACAGAGATCAGAGCAGATCAGCAGGGACCAGTGGACCCCAGTAGGTGAAACTGAAGAAGAGAGTTTGTCTGCAGATGCCCTGGCCATGTGGCATTGGCTCTGGGTAACACTGTCTCAGTGTTGATTTCTCCTTTTCTGACCTGGTACCCATTTTTCCCTTTTTAAAAATTTATCATCATTATTATTTTGAAAACAAATGAGCTGTCATAGCCACTTGAATTGATGTGATACATTGGCGTTTTTCTTGGCCTTTAAAAGAGATGTGACTTCAAAGACAGTCTGGATTAAGAGATGGGGCAGAAGGAAGTGCAGAATCTCTGGAGCCCGTCAATGTTACAGACATGTCTGTGTCCCCCCGAAATTCACATGTGAGACTCTTTTTTTTTTTTTAATTAAATCATAGCTGTGTACATTAATACTATCATGGGGTACAGTGTGTTGTTTCTATATACAGTTTGAAATACTTTCATCCATCTGGTTAAAATAGCCTTCATGTCATTTTCTTACTTATTGTGCTAAGACATTTATATTCTACATTTAGAAAGACTCACATGTACACCCATAGGATAAACCATAGACATGATCCCACCAATTGCCCTCCCTCCACCCATCTTCCCCCCTCCCCTTTCCCCATATTCTTGGGCTAAAATTGGGTTATAGCTTTCCTATGAAAGCTATAAATTAGTTTCTTAGTAAGACTGAGTACATTGGATACTTTTTCTTCCATTCTTGAGATACTTTGCTAAGAAGAATATTCTCCAGCTCCATCCATGTAAACATGAAGGAGGTAAAGTCTCCATCTTTCTTTATGACTGCATAGTATTCCATGGTGTACATATACCACAGTTTATTGATCGATTCATGGGTAGATGGGCACTTGGGCTTCTTCCATGGCCCTGCAATTATGAATTGGGCTGCAATGAACATTCTGATACAAATATCTTTATTGTAGTGTGACTTTTGGTCTTTTGGATATATACCTAATAGAAGAATTATAGGATCAAATGGCAGGTCTATTTTTAGTTCTCTAAGTGTTCTCCAGATGACTTTCCAAAAGGGACATATTAGTTTGCAATTCTACCAGCAGTGCAGAAGTGTTCCCTTTTCTCCATAACCATGCCAGCATCTGTGATTCTGGGATTCTGTGATATTGGCTAATCTTACTGGTGTTAGATGATATCTCAAAGTAGTTTTTATTTGCATTTCCCTGATGATTAAGGATGGTGAGCATTTTTTCACATATCTGTAGACCATGCAACTATCTTCTTCAGAGAAATTTCTCTTCGAGTCCCTTGCCCACCCTAAGATGGGATCACTTGCTCTCTTCTTGCTAATATGTTTGAGTTGTCTGTGGATTCTGGTTATTAAACCTTTGTCGGAGACATAACCAGCAAATATCTTCTCCCATCCTAAGGGCTGTCTGTTTGCTTTACTTACTGTGTTCTTGGCTGTGCAGAAGCTTCTTAATTTGATGAAGCTTGAGGTCCCGGTAGTGTATTTTTGATGTTGCTTCAATTACCCGGGGGGTCCTCCTCATAAAGTATTCTCCCAGGCCGATTTCTTCAATAGTTTTCCCTACACTTTCTTCTAGTGTTTTTATAGTTTCATGTCTTAAATTTAAATCTTTAATCCAGTGAGAGTCTATCTTAGTTAGTGGTGATAGGTGTGGGTCCAGCTTCAGTCTTCTGCAGGTCGCCAGCCAGTTCGACCAGCACCATTTGTTAAATAGGGAATCTTTTCCCCACTCAGTGTTTTAATTGGCTTGTCAAAGATCATAGTGGCAGGTAGCTGGGTTCATGTCTTGGTTCTCTATTCTGTTCCATACATCTACCTCTCTGTTTTTGTGCCAATACCATGCTGTTTTGATCACTGTGAATTTATAGTATAGTCTGATGTCTGGTAGGCGTGATTCCTCTTGCTTTGTTTTTATTTCTGAGTAATGTCTTGGCTATTCGAGGTTTCTTCTGATTCCATATAAAATGAAGTATTATTTTTTGAGATCTATAAAGTTTGACAATGGGACTTTAATAGGGATTGCATTAATACAGAGTATGGACATTTTAACAATATTAATTTTTCCCAGCCATGAGCATGGTATGTTTTTCCATTTGTTAACATTTTCAGCTATTTCTTTTATTAGAGTTTCATAGTTCTCTTTATAGAGATCTTTCATGTCCTTTGTTAGGTAAACTCCCAAATATTTCATCTTTTTTGGCATTACTGTAAACCTATGACTATTTTTTTCAGCTTGACTATTGTTGGTATATATAAAGGCTACCAACTTGTGAGTGGTGATTTTGTAACCTGAGACGCTGCTGTATTCCTTGATCACTTCTCAAAGTTTTTTAGTAGACTCCCTGGTGTTTTCCAGGTATACAATCATATCTTCGGCAAAGAATGAAAGTTTAATCTCTTCTGATCCTATATGGATACCCTTGATTGCCTTTTCTTTCCTAATTGCGATGGCTAAAACTTCCATTACAATGTTAAAGAGCAATAGAGACAATGGGCAACCTTGCCTGGTTCCTGATCTGAGAGGAAACGATTTCAATTTAATTCCATTCAATACGATATTGGCCATGGGTTTTCTGTAGATGGCCTCTATCAATTTGAGAAATGTCTCTTCTATGCCGATTTTCTTAAGTGTTCTGATAATGAAGAGATGCTGGATATTATCAAAAGCTTTTTCTGCATCAATTGAAAGAATCATATGGTCTTTGTTTTTTATTTTGTTTATGTGATGAATTACATTTAAAGATTTATGTATGTTGAACCATCCGTGAGATCCTGGGATAAAACCCATTTGATTGTGGTGTATAATTTGTTTGATGGGTTGCTGGATTCTGTTTGTTAGGATCTTGTTGAATATTTTCACATCGATATTCATTAGTGATATTGGTCTATAATTTTCTTTTCTTGTTGGGTCTTTTCTGGGTTTGGGTGTCAAGGTGATGTTTGCTTTATAGAATGTGTTGGGTAGTATTCTGTCTTCTTCAATATTTTGGAAAAGGCTAAGTAATGTAGGTACTAGTTCCTCTTTAAAGGTTTGGTAGAATTCTGACGTGAAGCCATCTGATCCCAGGCTTTTCTTGTTAGGGAGATTTTGTATGGTTGATGCTATTTCAGAACTTGATATAGGCGTGTTCAACATTTCCACTTCATT